>NW_009935396.1:42430-56869 GCF_000696875.1 Nestor notabilis | reverse complement strand
TGCTGAACCAGTGGTATATCTAGGTCTCAGCACCCGTCAGCTGGGCACAGGCAGCTTAACTTGTCTCTCAAAAGATTCTTATCTTCTGATAATATTAAATGCTAGAGTTGAAACAAACAGCTCAGGAAAGGAGATAACGTGCAGTCCTGAGCACTACCCAAAAAGGAAAGAAGCTGGTGAAGGCTTCTATTTTTCAAGTTACCCATCATGAGATCAGCTGCTCTGACCTCCTGCATAATACAAGTCGAAGTTGTGTGATGTTATCATCAAGCGATGCTGATCACTTGCATCTCTTTCCTTAGATGTACCAAAGAATGGAGAACCCATTAATGCCTTCAACAGATCTTTTCAATGGTTAAATCATTCTCACTTAAACATTCTTCTTTCTCCTTTGAGCTTGCCAGAGCTCTTTCACCTACTGTTTCTATTGAACTATTTTAACCTGAAGAGCCTAAATGGAGGAGTATCTTCAGAGTTTTCTTTCCCAGAGCAAGTCCTCCTGCATAACTTAAATTGGCATGTAGTCCAGATACAGCCTTTAATTGCACAGATGGGACCTTATACGGCTTCTGACTTTCAGCTCTGTATGTATTTGGCAATATGGACTTCCACAGTAGACTGAATAAATGCTAAGTACACAGGCATGATGTCAATGTTTTATATGTCCTTAATTATATGCAGAAAACCTTCCTGTGCAAGAAGATGGACCATGTGGTGTTTATATGTGAAAGCATGTGTCTACAGTTATGTTTGAGAAAGAAGTAGAGTGATACTTGTCTAAGTTCATCATTCATAAAATCAGATGCTCAAACAAACTGGAGACACAAGACCTGCCAAATGTCTCCATGGGTGTGTGCATACACAACAAAGCACATCCAGCCACCACCACACGCTTCCAGTTCACTACACAACACCAACTCCTACAGCAAAGCCCACTCATACCACCTACAAGAGCTTTGTTCCTCTCACACAACAGTGTAGCCTGGTTAGCAAGGGAAAAGATGAGTATTAAAAAAAGCAACAATGGAGATGGCATTCGTTCACCCATGGCAGAAGGACCCGAGTCCAAGTGCTAGCAGGGAACATTCTTATTCTATATACAGGAGAGGAAGAGAAAGAGTCCCTTGTCATTGGAAATTCTCCATTCACCAGTGAACTCAAATGACAAGCTGGTGTCAGGATCCGGAGGAGTCTATGAACAACTGGAAGAATCAGAGAGGGGGATCAGGGAATGAGCATCACTTCACAGCTTCTGGAATTACATTCTCAACTCCAGATCAGGGCAGTCAGTAACATGCAATCCAACCTACCATCTCTCCTTCTAAAGCAAGGGATTGCTCAGTTAAGCATGACATACTTTCTTCCTCTGCTTCAGTGCTGTTCCCTACCTTCCCTTAAACCCTCATGCAAAAGGCAGAAAAGACATTAAGATAGGATATGACAGATTTCTTCAAAAGAGAGACCAATTCATTTCAGCCCATTTGGGGAATCCTATCGTGATGATCAGGTATATAGAATATTTTTCATGAGTGAAGAAATGAAACTGAGTGAAAGGAGAAAGATGAAGACAGAAAGAAGCATAAATACACTAAAAATAAAACCACAAAATAACACTAGATGGAGAAGCAGGGCCACAAGAAGCAAGAGCCAAAATACACAATAGAAGCATGCTGACATCCATAGGTGCCACCAGCAGGACTGGAGTCCCTGGGGCAACACTGAGGCATTTGTGGACAAGTGACTGTGGGAGCTGCATCAAGGTGCATAGGGAGGACTGGGGGCAGAGGCACCAAGAAAGTAAAACCATTTGCACACACCAAAGTCAGAAACTGGCCTATAATCAATATGGACTCAGCCACCTCTGAGCTGGATATAGCTTAGCGGAGAATATGTCCCCTCCAAACAGGCAGCACCAAGTATGAGCTGGGGCACTGTCCCAAGAGGAGGACTGAACTGCCTCTGCCATATACCATCACCACCCCTTGACAGGCTAGGTGTTTCCACCAAGAATGGCAAAGCTTCAGACATTTGCCACCAGCACCCACTGGAGAGGAGGTATTTTCCACGAGGGAAGTGTTCCCTCTGGCATGCCACTGAGGTGTTTCTGATTATATTCATTCTTTACTCTGCGATTACCTTCTCTTCCTCATAGGGAGGCCAAGTACCCAAGATAAAAGCATTCCCTGTTCCAGACTGATTCCTAAGTCCTGTTCAGGAACATGTGCTTAGGAAATGTACACAACATTATTACTATATTGAAGTGTGTTTGAAGTGACTGAACAGGAAAGGAATTGAGTTTCCTAGTGGGAAAGAAAAGCTGTGTAATTTGAATGCTCTAGACTGGAAATTGTTCAAGTTGATTACAGAAGCAATAAAAAGAGGCTAAAAAAATTCTGTTTCCCTGACAGCGATACTGCAATATTCTCCTAGCCAAAAAGCAACTGAACACCTTAGATAAAGGTCTCCAACTCACCTTGAAGAACTCTGGGCCAGGAGAAAAGGGGCAACTTCAGACTTTGGGAGCCCTATGCAGAAGGGAACTGTCACTCCAATCCTGTCATTTTTCTGGTGAACATCTACTTGTGAGCAGAAGCATTGCTATGATTGCTTTAATAAAGCCCTCAGGTACAAGGTCCTCTTCCCCCATTATTTGCACAGAGGTTTGTGCAGAGAAGAGGCTGCCCTGTTCCCGAGAGCTGCTTTGGCAATGCCTCATCTGTATAATGAGACCTCAGAGGACAACGATGCTCCTGCCTATGGACCCACTTCAAATATCCAAAGACTGTACCCACACCATGCACTCCATTCTCCTTCTATGGCCCAGGCAGGCTAAGTGCTGTCAAAGCTGCTACCCAAAAACTGGACATGTCCCACCTGCATGGAGCAGCATTTCAGGACTTACCTGGGAACACCAGGAGGAGCACGATTAGGCCGAGAAGGAACCTGAGGTGGGGGCCCAAAGGGATCAGGAGAGGCACCTGGCCTGGAGGGCACAGGGGGTGCACCACCCAGCGTGGACCCACCAGCAGGAGGTGGTCCAGGAGCTGGGCCTCGAGACCCAGGTCTGGCGGGTGGCACCGCAGGAGCTCTCCTCTGTGGCGTGGGGCTGGATGTAGGGGACCTGGCAAACAAACAGAAGAAATTCAACTGCAACAACAGGCCTGGGATCCCTCTACCACCACCAGGTCCCCATATGCTGCCTTCAGTGTTACTTGTTTAGTTTCACGTCGCTTTACGCACTGCCCTTTGGCTTTTGAGGACCATGCCAGGCTTCAGGTTGCCTTCAAAGCTACTTCAGGCCCCATGTATCCTAAGGGTTCAGAACCCTCCACATCCTCCAAAGATGTAGCAGTCCTATGTGGCTTCCAAAGCCTAGAAGCCTCCCAACACAAATAGCCAGAACTCTTCATCCACAGGGAGAAGAGGACAAGAGGAGGACTCCCTGTCTCAGTAGGAGGCCCCAGCTAGCCACTGAAGAGGCATCAGGCAGGTCTGTGGGGCTCTCCCCCTGAGCCTCTGGTACCTGCGTCCAGATGGTACGCTCTGCACCTGCAGCCAAGAGTCGTCCACCGGTGGGGGCATTGGGGTGCTGATGGTGCTGGTGTTGATGTCCCCGATGATGTTGAGGGCCTCTTTCAGGGCGTGGAACATGCGCAGCATCTCATCACGTCGCTGAGCCTGCTCTGCTGACTCCTCCATCAGTGTATTTTGGTCACCACAGGAGTACAGGTTTGCCAGCAACTCCGAATGGATAAAGTCCTTGGTCTGTAAATGAGCACAAAGAGGGAATCAGTTTTGACCCTCTCCCCCAAAACAATCCATTCTCTCCCACCATTTCCTCCTTCCAAACGGTCTTCCATTTTATTTCATTCTTTCTCTATTTTCCCCCTCCTCTGTGTCTCCCCACCTCCACTGACTACAGTGTGATAAGTACATTGTTTATCATGAGGTGCATGATTGTCTTCGGCATGAGGTCTCTGATGGTTTTGTTGACAATTGCCATGTAGGAATCCACCAGGTTCCTGATCGTTTCCACTTGTCTCTCCAGCTGAGGATCCATGGAGTGCATGAAACTGTCTGATCCATTCTCCTCTGCTTCACTGGCCTGCAGAGAAAAGGAGAAACAAATTGGTGCTTCAATTGTAACACAAAATTGGTTCTTCAGGAGAGGTAAGAGAAGAAAAGGGAACACAAAGGAAGCGCATGCAATAAATAAAACTTAAGCTTACATTCTGAGCTGTGATTGTCAATGCACAGCTCAGCTTGTACAGACTTCACTTTGCAACTGAGGAGCTTTAACAATAAAGCTGGTCTCTTGGTAGAAAGTTACTAGACAAAGGTGAAAGGCAACAGGGACTCCTGCCCACTGTTCACAGGTTATGGCTCTAGTGAATACTCAAAGCTGTATTTTTGCTTTTAGTGCTTAGAGCTTTCTGAAAGGTTCTTCATCTGAGCTGGGTTTTCCATACTCAGATTCAGTTTAGTCCTTAGAATTACTCACCATAAATTAAGCCTTATGGGCTGACACACTGCACCTTTATCTTCATTATACAAATGAGAAAACAGATACAGAGGTGAAGTAACTGCTCGCCTCAGTGAGACCACAGTAGGTGGAATAACCTAGAAACCCTTCCTGATCACTTTAATTGCAAATCCTCCATGGTAAGTCAATTGGCTTTTCTTTCACACCAAGCAGATGAATCTCTTCCTGTCTGCCTGCAATGCTTTGTTTAACTTTCTGTAAGGTAAAACCTGGACTGTGCTGTTTGACAGCAAGCAATCACCAAGGCTCTTCCATTTGGGATCGATTTCAAAGCAGCAAAGCATGAAAGACTGCTGTCTTTCTCAGTGCTTATTAAAGAAAAGGGCAACAAACCAACCTTTCTATAAAGAAAAATCTTTCTTGTATCAACCATCCCAGTCTGAAGGTTTTCTGCAGCAGTTGCTTATCTTTTGTTTTGGGGAACAAAATATAGGAGAAAGGGCAAATTCTTTTGTTCATTTGAGCTTTTCCTGGGAAGATCTTACATAATGCAAGGTCTTAGTGAGGAAAAAAAGAAAAGGAAGTGGGTGTCAAACAGGGCAACTTAAAAAAAAAAAGAGGGTCAAGAAAACCCCAAAAGTAAGTTTGCACCAAGATTCAGAAGTCATACAAAAAGAGAGAAATAACAAGAAAAAGGAAAACTCAAATCAAGAACAGAAACAAACAGCAGGAATCCAACAGAAGGTATGAAGAGGGAGAAGAAGCAAATGCCTCTCAGGAAACTGTGACAAAAGGAAAAAAAACCAAGAGAACTATCTGGTGAGAGCCCCAGGGGGCAACACAGCAGAGAGGGTCAGACTTACTTTGTCCTTGTCCTGTCAGGCCAGTTTGAGCATAGGTGGAAAAAATTAAAACAAAAAGGGACAAAAAATAAAAGACTTTTAATTGGTCTCAGAATTCGGAGAAGATCCCATCATAGCACTGAACAAGCAAAGACCAACCCCACTAAAATACATAAATACCTGGATTACCCTGGAAGAGGAGTAAGTTAATTGCAAAATGAAAATCAAGATGGGATGCACTTCAAGAAAATGACATTAGCAGCAACAGAGAGCAATTTACTTACCTACAATGGTTACTTCTTTGTTACATAGGGTTTGAGACAGTCATCCTAGCAAGCAGTTCTTATGTCAAACCACTCCATTTGCACACCAATAGGTGGCACATGTCCTTTACCAGTATGTATTTAAGAGGCCCAGTCTGGTTCAAAGCCAATTTGAAGTCATGTCACTGTTAAGGTCCAGTCCCTAATCCTCTTTTTTAAACACCACATCAGTTTGTCAGGAAATGCTTTAAGGCAAAACTCACAATCTTCAAGTGTAACAGGAAAGGTGAATGCAAGTCTATTAGAAGCAACAAATGCAAACAGATAAGCAATTATCACTTTTCTAATGGGACAACTATTAATAGCAGCTTCCTCTCAGAGGACAGGAAGGCTTTGAATAGGAACATATACCACAATTCTCTAGAATGTACTTTTAAAGCAGAGCATAATGCTGACCAGCAAGTGTTATGGGACAAGGCTAACGGAAGAGATAAGGGGTCTTGCTAAAACAGCACATCAAGGTATCTACTAAGCAAAAGAAAACTTCAGAAAACATCTCTCCCTGACTGGGTGAGGGAAGGAACAGGAGAACAACTACCACTAAGCCAGAAGTTCCTAAAAGGACTGTACAGTGTTTCTGAAAAGGAATGGTAACTTAGCTCAGCAGACACATACTGCTTAGTAGTCAGGTAGTTTAGTGTCCTTCTTAGATTGGGAATTTAATGCCCACAAAGCAAGAGAGCTACAAGGGTTTATCAAGGCAGTCTTTGCCTACTTGATCCCCCCTTTGAAGCTGTTACTTTATCCCAAGTTTCTTTAAAGGAAGCACCAGAACATACTAAAAACTTATATCCCAAAAGATTCCCAGTTCAGAAAAAGAGACAAAACCTTCACAAGCTTATTTGTAACACAAGAGGATGCAGCTACCCTTCATGAGATACATGCCGCGTTCCTTCTGATCCCATTGTTACGGCTGTAACTTACCCCAACACGCTCTGGGTAGACTCCTGCACGAAGGAAGGAAGCCTTCCAGCTATCCACCTCCTCCTGGGTCTCACAGGCCAGCTCCAGCTGCCGATAGTCCTTGTAAACATTCCTGAAAAGGGAGACAAACATTTAATGCTTCTCTACTGCAAATCAGAGATTTGCCCACATTTAACAAAAATGCCACTAACCAGGGACTCTTCACAGCCTTCTAGGAACTTCCTGGACTAAGGCAGAGATACTTAGCACCTTGCTAGTATCCTCATCATGACCTTGCAAAAGGGAAGGGACTGCCCCTAGATGAGCTGTGTGCTTCAACAAGGTATGAATGAGATTCTCTTTTCAATTCTGCTCACTGCTGCACTTCTCCAGCCAACCTGGGTGCCCCATCTCCTATGGCTTTCCCTAGTCACTCACTAAGAACATTGATTATAAATATATATCCCAGCCAGATCCAGGTAACCACACCAAACAGCTGAAGGTTAAGGTCACCCTGCAGGCCATGCACTGCTGAAGAAAAACAGTACACATATGTAAGACTAGAAGAAATGAAATCAGACTCTTAAAAGAAGTCTCCCTATCTCCTCCAAAAAGGGCTATCCTTAAGAGATACAGCCCTGGAGAGCTATCCCAACACACTCATCTCTATTCCCTCCTGTCTAATATTACATAAATCCTGTCCCTAGCTTCAACAGCTTGGTGTGTTGAGATGTGAGCATACCTCTGTTCAGTGTTGAAGAGAGCAAAGATGTGCTTGCTGGACATGAACCCCTTCTCAACATCTCGCAGTTTCAAGTTATCCACTGGTAACATATACTTCTTCTCTTTCTCCTGAAAAGGGAATCAGTAACAAGTCACTCACTACTCCAGCAAAGCCTTTACTCTGCCAGCACGGAGGAGTCTGTCACCAATACAGCCCCACATCACCAGGGCGCTCAACTCACCAGGTCCCTTGAATCTGTGAGAAAAAGGGACCTCTATATACAAGAGTTTGTCCTTCCTGACTGCTTTTGTGATGTGACCCAACAACCCAGGCCCATTAACTCCTCCAGGAGCAGGCAGCAGCATGGCATGACCCAATTGCTCAAGTTGTAGATCACCATCAAGGTCCTCACTCTTCCCAGCAAGGGGTAAATCAGCACCAAGACCCTCACCAGCCACTTGACACCTTCGTCCTCAGGACAGCATTAATGGTGGGGGTGGGGTGGGGAACTGCTGCTGGTCAGAGAAGGGACAAGCAGCCCTCACAGCCCCACTGCTGACACCTCAGTGTTTTACTTATAATCATTACAAGCCTATACCCAGGTCCAAGAAAAGCCAGGCATGTGATGGAGAAGCTGGTTTGACACAGATACAGACTGCATGATCTTAAAGTCACCTCTTCAGGAGAGTTGACTTTCTCCTTTCACCCTACCACTGTCCTACACTATTGACTACTACAAACCCTCTTAAAGTATTAATTAAACAATAACAAATATACATCCAAAGATCAAAGAGCAAGTCTGGCTATGAGAATACAGGTTACTGTAAGGTTACCTCAAGGCCTCCCGTGTTGGAAAAGGAAAATAAATCAATAACTATGCTCACTAATGAAAATCTCATGCTCCAAATGATTAGCAGCTGCAGCAATACAGGCAGTTTGCTGCTTGGTGAATGTTAAAAACCAGAGCCTGACATTTTAGTGACCAGATTCAAGAGAGCTTTAAGGGACCCTTTTCCAGAATAACTGTACCTACAACCTTCCAGTCTGGTTCTTAAGGGACCTCTCCAGCTAAACATAGAACAAGGTGTCCAAAAACCAACCTCAACATTTCTGACCCTAAATATCACATTTAACAAACAAACTTGAACTTACTTTTTACATTAAACATCCAAAAACTAAGGCAGAAATCATCCTCCCTGCGCAAATCCGACTGACAGCAAATTAACGCAAGCGAGTTTGATCTAAGGCCCCCATTTGGAACATCCTGTTCCAGCTGAGTATTATACCCCAACATAACAAGAGAGGGAGCCATCACACTGGTCTCCAAGAGGCAGAATGCAGCTATCCAAAACTGAAATAGAACCAGAGCATACTTCTGTGTGCAAGCATGCATGTGTGACTGTCCCCTTGTGAGCATCTTGTGTGTTTGTACACCTTTCTTGGCTGGTAGCAGTAAAACGTGATTACTCTCAGGGGAAACAAGAACAGAAAACAAAGATGGTCAGAGAGCAGAGATTAGCTAGGAAAGAGGGACAGGGCAGAGCAGCAGATAAGGATGACAAAGCTGCTGAGCTCAAACATCCAGGAGGGCAATTCCAGCCTAACATCCTTTTCAGTTTCAGTTAAATGGTCTTGAGTTTGCAAAGGATAGCAGCCACTCCACACAGTACAGACATAGCCCAAGATCAAATTAGACTAGTTCATTCCAAAATTTAAGCAACAAGAATATCCCAGAAGCCAGCACCTAGAAAACAGAAGAGCTCACTTGGGTACCTGCCAAACTCTCCATTCTCTCTCTAAGATGCCATGCTACGAAAGCAGGAGAGCTCTTCCAAGCAGATTTCCCTGGATATTTTAATATCGTTGATCAGTCTAGATTAGAGGTGGGCAAGTGTTTTTGTGATGGGACATCCGTCAGCCAGGTACTGGGCTCAGAGCCAGATCACTTCAGGCTCTGTAAGCCACAAACAGCTTCCAGCTTTCTGTTACTTTGGATTATTATGATGCTGGTTTAGATTGAACTAGTGACCTAGAAGTGAAGTACACCAACTACCGAGTCCCTGGGCAAGTCGTACCATCCCTGCCACAGCCTCACTTGACTAGAACTCCCTGCCATCCACCCCACAGTGTCGCTGGGCTAGTAGAAGAAATAACTGATGTTAAAGCTATCTGAAAAAAAAAAAAAAACAAAAACCATCCTACGTTAGAACCACATCATTCCATAGAAATCTAGCAATGGAGTCATTCTTCAGGGGAAAATAAAGAAGGCAAAAGGTAAGGGAATCCCGTGTCCCAGATAAGGAAATACATGCTCTTTGCCAGAGTTTAAACTTCCACCCTTTCCAAGCACTTGCATAAATGCTGCCATGTGATCAAGACAACAGCATCTCTGCATGCTGATCTTTCCATCCACCAGAGGGAAGATGCATGTATCTGTCTGCCAGCATAAAATATCACAGTCAAAAGGAGGACACAAGTCAAGAACCCCCCAGCTCACACATTCTGCAGGGCAATGCACAATGCCACGAGCCCCTGGGGCTCTCCATCTCCCCACACCTCCCCCTAACCAGTCCCCCACTTCAGTCTTTCCAGCTTCTCAGCTTTCAACCCAGCCTGTTTTATATCAACACTCTGACTTCATTTCCTGAATGTAGAGACAGGAAAGTGTGGAACGAGCTGCCAAGGGCTGAGCCTCTCAAAACTTTGGCTGAGCCCTCTGCCCATATGTTAGCAATCTGGCAGTATGTGCTATGGCTGAATAGCATCCTGGCCAAGAGGGGAAAAGGGTTTCTCTCTCTCTCTAGCTTTCCAGACTTGGAGGAGGGGAGAGAAGGAAGAGCCAGCACATATCGAAATGGGAAAGTGGTTTGTGAAACACTATATGAAAAGCCCTCAGCCTGATCCCAAGAGGCTTACATTCCTCATAAGCTATCTCCCTCATCTGTAAGAGGAAAAATCAGGCAAAACTCTCTCTCGGCAGCAGAGTATGTGTTATGCAAAATGTGCATGCTAGCTGTGAGTTAATCTATAGAGCCATGAGGCCAGGGAGAGATAGTGAAGTGGCAGAAGCATTTAGATTGGCCATAATAAACAGAACATGGATGCTCAGTGCTAGGAAATGTTGTAGGCACAGGGCTAGTTACCCATAATCAGGGCTGCTGTTCCCAATGGCAGTCACACTGCTTGCATGGAGAACTGCAGAAAGAGATGACTGTAAGCTACTTGCACAGGCAGAGTAAGTGCCAGAGGATTACTCTCCCACCCCCAGCACAGTGCAGATACAGCCAGATGGCTCTGTACTTTGCATCTACCAAAGAAAGAAAACACACATGGCCAAGGAGGAGACCAGGATCCATCAGACATTCCAATTGTGGGGCATGAAACACAATAGCTTGGAGGAAAAAAAAGGATGCTGCAGTTGCAGCTTGATGTTGCAACATACTGATTGCGGCCACACATCTGATGGTGGCTAAATCCTAGAGACTGGTTTGGGTCAGAGACAGCAATGGTTTCCACTATGATCTGAGTTATATGTTGCAATCTTGTAGGTAATAACCTACAAGAAGTTCACGAAATCCAGCAGGCAGCAAGCCAGCCTGATTTAAAGCATCTCCTCCATTCAACTGGGCTGCCTCAACAGCACGTTACATTTTCCTCCTCTTGGATATATGTGAAGCGAAGCTGACAGATGTATGTGTGGGCTCCCCTAAGGTTGGGAATTGGCACTGGCAATACAAGAATGTAATTGGCAGCATTATTAGGTCTCAGTTTGCTTTTGGAGCACAAATAAACTAATTAAAGGTTTCCCTGTAGCTGTTATGACAAACACATTTTGCACAGAGACAAGGGTCTGTGGGTATGGGAGAAAGAGCATTGCCATTGTTTCAACTGGTGGCCATGTGAAATGGGGAGAAATTCATCCTGCTTGAAGCTCTTAATCTCCTTTCCTTCTTGTAGGACAAAGCACTTCTTGTAAACAAACCTGCCCCAGAGATGAGGGGAGTTTCAGCCGGATTGTTTGTGTTAAACACGTGCACAGCACTTTGGGAACTCCTGCAAATCAAACTCTGCTCAAATGAAAAAACATTAATATCATAATTGATAATAACACACTGCATGAATGCATGTACATTGCAAGAGAATTAGGAAGAAGTCTCTGTAAAACTGGAGTATTTGAAAGCAGTATTGAAAGTATTCGAGCATTTTAAGTTGAACCACTCCCCATTACTGACTGCTTTCTGCTTGTCTTTGCAAAGAAAATGCACATTAGATGCTCTGTATTTCTAAGCTCCGATTCTTCCAGCAAGCCCTCATCATCCCACAACACACATGCACCTTGAGGCCATCTTTCTAAACCACAGCCCACCTGCATCACTTTTACCCTCAGAGCACAGTTTAGGAGACACTGATCACTGCTCCAAGCAGCTGCAATGGCTTGTTTACATCAGAAAGCTGCATTGGTTTAACTTAAACAATACACCCTAAGATTTTAAGCTGATTTACTTCAAAAGCCCTGTGGACATTAGGCCTGGCCTCATGTGATTAATCGCAGCCATCACCGTTGGCTTAGTAAGCAGAGCAATGGCAATCAACTCACCTGCACAAAAGTAAAGACTATTTACATCAGCTGAAATAGCTGTGTGGTTCAATCTGCACATGAAGTGCAACCCTTGGAAGCCATCAAAGGGTATATGAGAAAGCACAGGCAGAAACTGAGTCTCTTCAGAGAGTCTACAGTGCCCAAAATTCCACTGCCAAGACCTCCTTAGTGTCACAGCAATGCTCACCAGCCTTTGCAAAGAACAAACAGGCATTTCTTCCTACACCAGTCCCTGTGCCAGGGATGAACCACCCTCAAGTATTTGACTTGCTTTGATGAGGTGAAGTACAACACACTTGCAAAGTGTTGCACACCCCGGGAAACAGAGATGGTTGGTTACTCTTCCCCAGTGCATGGTTAGAGCCAGAGTGGGAGCTTTGGGCATTCATATTCTTGGCCACAAACCCTAGCTGTCCACCAGCATGTCCACAGGAGAAGGGGATGCTGGAAGGGAGGCGTGCGGCATACATAAAGCCCTCTTTATCCCTGCAGCACTAAGGGAGCAAACTGCACGGGCTAAGGCTAACATCTGGAATCGTTACATGGGAGCCAAGCGCCACAGAAAGCGACAGCATTCCTCAAGTTTCCATGCGGGGTAGGGAACCTTCCTTTCCCCCCGCGCAACCCCATCCGTCAGCCTGCTCACTTCCTGCCAACCTCCGGCCTTCCCAGCAGCCAGCAAGCTCCTCCCTCGAGTCTAGTTAGCTTTCCACTGCCACGTCAATTGAGGCAGAAGGACAGAAGGGAAGCAAGAAGGGAGGGAGCAAAAACCAGAAGAAGGAGGGAGGGAAGCTCAGCAATGCCAGATATAGTGGGGGGAGAAGAAAGAGGGGATGCGGATTTGCTCCTGCAAGTAGCTGGAGGTGAGCTGCAAAGGCAACGGGCCAAGGTGGGTCAAAGGACCCTTTTGGGAAGCAAACGTTGGTCCTGTTTGGGCTTTGCTCCAGACATCAGGACAGAACGGGGCAGAAGGAGGTGAGGGTGCATGGGGCCTGGGAATCCTCCCACACAGCTCCATGGGGAAGAAGAGGAGTTGAATGAAGCAACAAGTTCCGCACACCTGGGCGACAGCCAAAACTTCACAGCATTTCCTCCTCAAACAACAGGAATTGATTTTTCTTTTTCTTCTCTTTCTATAAAGGTGCAGCATATCCCAGGTGGAAATCAGGTACCAGCCTGACACCAGCACTGGAAGAAGAAGGAGCTTGGAAGCTTGCTCCAGAGTGGAAACCTGCAGAGAGCAACACTTCTTCCCAGCTGCCAGAAAAGGATGCTTTTCCAATCAGGACTTGGACTTTCTATCACCCCATCTCTGCTCCCAAAACCCCATCCCAAAAGCATGGAGGGGAAAAGGACTAATGGAGCTGCTGATAGCCGGAGAGCAGATTGCAGAGGCTCCACTCCGTCTGCCCAGTGTTCAGACTACCTGTTCAGGACTACGAGATTGTACAGTAGTCTGCACATTGGTTAGGCTGTGCTGGGATACACCTCACACTGCCAGTGCTGCACGGGGACGGCATCACCTGCACGGCAGAGGGACATGCTTGGAGAGGGTGGGCTGCGGGCACAGCTGCATGCAAAGTTCACTCATCCCTCAGCCTGGGAGGATATAACCCTTTGGAGCCATGCTTGATGATCACTTTTTACCTGCCTGTCCAACCAGCCTACTCACAACCCTCTTCTTCCTCCCTCCCTCTCTCTTATCTCCTCATTTCTTTCAGTTCCATGCACTTGTCCCAGGGTAGCTGTGTTCAGGGTGGCTTGTGCTTCACATGCTGAACTTTGCCATGGAATGCAGAGATAAACACACGGGAGTTACAACCACACTGTGCTTTGCTACCTCAGGAGGCAGGATCAAGCACAGAAAGGTGACCGGAGAAAGGGGATTTCACATCGTAAAGAAAGCTGGTCATTTATATAAAGAAAAGCCCACAAAGGATTGAAAGTTGAAGGTTTAGATGCTCTGGAAGTTGTGTTTGCTTTGATGTTTGTCTGGAAAAGAAAGAAGAGAAACAGTGAGTGAAAGCATACGTGAGGACTGATTGAGTAAGATACTATCCATGAGAAAACATGCACTTGTGAAAAAAAGATGAGTGAAGGAATGAAAGAGCTCCACGGAGGATGTAAAGAGGAGGAACATGTTCCAGAGAGCACCTAGGTAGTATGAAAGCAGGAGAGGAAGAACTTCAGAGCAGACCTGCTCCTGCAAACCCCTGGCTGCAGCCAGACCCATCAGCAAGTTTCTGATCATTTGTGGGCATCAGAGCAAAGACAAAAGGATTTCTGCCAGCTGGGCTGGGCCTCAAGGACACAGACTGTTGGGGCGGGGGGTGTATGTGTATGTGTGTGCAGTGGGGGGACAATCTCAGTATTGATCAAAGTATTTATTTTTAAACTAGAATTGGGTACAGCACATTGACGGGTACAGAATAAGCAGCTATCTAGTGACTGCCAAAAAGGTCACATCTTCCCCAGGACAGGAGAGAATACCCTTGTGCTCCGAGCAAAAGAGAATGCATGAAGACTGAGAAATCAGAGGAAGAGCTCAAGCACAGTTGTTGCAG
>NW_009935396.1:0-42399 GCF_000696875.1 Nestor notabilis | reverse complement strand
AGGAATTAACATGATGTATAAAGAATATGAAGCACCCCCCACGCACCTGAAAGTACCTAAAACCCTGTGCCCACCCCTTCTGCACACACACAGGACTCAAATGCTCTGACGCTGCATGCAACACACACTTTTACACAAGGAAACAAGGCCATATCCTTCTCATGTAGTCACCTGTTCTTACAAGTCCCAGCCTTCTAGTACATGATTTACCTGAGTAAGGAAGGACAGAAGGTCCCATCTGTATTGTACATTCACACAAACTCCCAAAGGAACCAGCAGTTATATCCATCTACCCGGCTGTGCAAACACTCCAGCACAGTCACTCCAACAGATACAGTCACCCTTGCAGAGCAGACGATGCAGGGGTCCCCTCCGGCAGGTAGTAAGCTTTACTAACAGGAACCACTCAGCACAGTGCTCATTGCATCTTGCCTACAAGGTCCCCGTCAGCAGCAGCTCTAGCCCAGCTCACAGACCCTCTTTTCCAGCAGACTGGAAAGCCCTGCAGAGAAGTGGGCACTGTGAATTTCGTGAGGGATTCAGGCAGAAGGACTATTCAAATCAGCCTCTTGTATTGTGTCCACTGTGGAGCTTGCTGAGCAGCTATCCTGCATGTTGTGCTGCTGCTCCAGCCCTGGGGACACTGTGGCCTCTCTTAGCAAAGAAAATCTCACTCTATATTGCCAGCAGCCAGAGCAGGCTCCTCCCCATCTCTCCTTCCCATTGCTGGCTGCAGCATGATCCCACAGGGTTCAGGAGGTGCAGGTACCTCAGGAGGGTCTCCAGGTCTTGGGAGGCCAGCTTTCTGTGGGGCCGCTCTCCATGGGGCCAGCGTTTGACTCATTGAAAGGAGACAGGAAGACAAACAGAGCCCAGGAGCACACACACATGCTCTTGGCAGCAAGGCAGAGTGGGGAGCCAACTTTCCACCCCCGCCTGGTCTGCTGCTCTTTCCTTCCCCTCCCATTCTCCCGAGCACACTCCTTCAGGCCCCTCCAGAGCATCCACAGCCACATATCCCTGCTAACATGTAATGCTGGGCCCTTTAAGACATTTTGAGTTTCAGTTCCTTTCTTCAGAGGCAGAAGAAAAACAAGCCAGCACTGCGGAAAGACTGGTATTTCACTAATGGGGTCCAGATGTCTTCATTCCACAGGCTCCGGGTCCTGGCTTGCAAAACAGGGCAGGGAGAGACTGTGCCCCCAATCCCCCCAGCTCTAGAGGTGCCAGCCTAGCCTTCACCCACCACACACCTCTCACCCTGTTCCTTCCTCCATCGTCACCCACAGCTCTGCCACCAGCACTTCCATCCACACCAGATGGATTCAGCTCCCTCTTCATTCCCTCTGGAAAGCTGCCATAGCACAGGGGAACTGGGACAAGAGAGCCCGCAGAAGTGCAGGGTGGAGCAGACAAAGCCTCCCCCTTCCTCCCAGAGCTTAAGTGAAGAAAGATCATGGTGTACAGCCTTTAAAAACCACACAGGAACATTTCGGGAGCTGTAGAGGACATGGGTCCTCCTGAATTGGTGGAGAAGGAAAGGTTCTGGGACAGCCATGCAAAGATAACCCTGGCTGACAGAGGACTGTGCACTGCACACAGCTCTTTGGGATGGAGCCAGCTCTGTGCAGGACTGAGGTTTGGGATGGGAATCCCCATCCTCAAAGCTTTCCAAGCTGCCTTTCAAATGCACTGACTTTTAGCCTAAAACAGCTATGGAGTCCAGGTGAAAGTTGCTTCCTTTCTCCCTCACAACAGCCAGTGATCAAGGAGTTGAACTTGGGGAGGAAGCAAGTAAAAACATGCTTCCCTTTCGCCCCTGCTCCCACTCCACTGAAGACAAAGACTCCTTTCTCAGAGGCAGCTCAGACCTCATCAGCACTGGTCCTCCGGTGTTTAAGGGACTGAGGCTGGCAGGAAAGTGTTTTCATTAGGCAGCTCTACCTCTTGCTATGCAGAAGGGAAACAGTGCAGACCTCCAGTTGCTATTGACCCCCAAGGCTGCCCTCCCTCAGGAGGGAAGGGAGGTTTAATCCCCATCCCAAGCAACTGGAATCTATCAACAATTTATACATCCCCACTGTAGTCCTTCCTCCCTCCCTCCCACTCCCCAGGGAAGAGCAGGGAGTTCTGATCATGTCTGTAATGCAGATGTGGCAGCTGGCTTTGATTAAACTACTTGATGTTTATAACCACTCGACCTGCATATGCAAACCTAGAGGAAAGTGAAGCCTCCCCAAGCAGCTCTGAATACAAGGGCAGGGGTCTTATAGCAGAGACACACTGATTTAATGAAAGACATTTCAGTGCCTGGTTCTTTAATTAGGAAATCACTGCCTGCTCATCCATAGCAGCACAGCAGCAGTCTCTATGCAGAAAGTGATATTTAGAGGCTGATTCATCACTGGGTTTGTCATCATTTCCACCTGCTGAGAATGAGACAGGCCCACTGATAGGAACTAGACAAGAAGCCAGGACTAGCTGCAGCTTCCGGGCACATTATTATGTGTCTCAGCACACCTAAGGGACACAAACCACAGTAAGAGGCAGACCAGGTTCTTCATTTGCAATCAGAAACCCCCATCAACTCAGAATGCATGAGTAAATCATACCAGACATTTTTCATACCCCCCCAGCACATTGAGTGGGGCTAACCCTTTTGATCATGTTCTTACCAAACCATCCAGCTATTCTTTCTCTTTTCAAAGTCATCAGAAAAGACAATTATCTACCTTTGTTTTGCACAGGGAGCAACACATTGCTAACAATGATAATTTCAGTTGAGACAATTCTGTCTGCTTAAATAATTTCCCACTGAAGCAGAAAAACACCAGAGCACATTGTAAAGTTGCTTGAAAACCCTGAATATTAGTGATTCTGGCATGTTCCTATCAGTGATATTCCACACATCACTGTACTTTTGATCAGCAGTACTCTAACCATTCACTATTCAGACAATTTTACACATAATGCATGAATGGCATGTTCAATATAGAAACATTAAAGAAAGACATTCCTGCATTGCAGGTTTAATAACTGAATCCTGGAGAGGTTAAGTAATTACTCCAAGTCAGGAGAAGCAAGCATCTGAGCTGCAGCTTCAGCTCCACACCTCCTGTGGACTTACGTACCCAGGTGTTTAAGTAGTCATATTAATTTAGGACAAAACAAGTTCCTTTTAGGAACAAGCTGCAGACAGTACTGAGAAGATACAGCCGTAGCACCCAGTGAACTGAAGGCTGTACGCTCATCAATGCACAAGATTCAAGTTGTGCTACTCACCTCATCATCCTTGTACCAGGAGAGGTTCTCCGCTGTCAGGACAAACCAATACTCCTTGGAGCCACCCTTCATGATCCCAATGTTGTTGATGGTGAGCCAGCCCTTTCGGATGACCTAAGGGGGTGGAAGCAGTGAGCATTAATACAGGCCCTAAAAGCCTGGCTTTAGGTGACAGAGGAAAGATCAGAGGGTATCCCTACACACAGAGTTGTATGGAAAGACGAGGAACACCATGCTCTCTGCTGCTGCCAGAGGAGCCCCCCACTCAACTGGCCAGTGAAGGTCTTTGCCTCAAAAGGGCCAGGAACAGTATAAAAAGGACGCAGGAAGGAGCCTGGCAGTGCTGTGCATTATACCCTCTGCCAAGAGGAAAGAGATGCAGGAAGAAGCGCATCAAGAGTGCCTCAGATACTGGCACAACCTACAAACACCAGATCACAGCAACACACCCAGAAAAGGCCATGCCTAGAGAAAACCAGGGTGCCAGCACACCTTTGGGCACACTGAGCGTGTGGAGTGCTTCACTCAGCTCAGGGGTCGGGGCAAGAAGAGATGGGCAAGCAACCCAGAGAGAATTGAGTTTAGTAAAAGGAGACACTAAGTATAACAGAACAAAACGGTGCATCTGGAATTAGTACTCTGGACTTTTGTACCCAGGTGTTTGAGTAGTCAATTTAGGGCAAAACAAGTTCTTTTTAGGCTTAGCCTGTAAAGAAGCCAGGCTATTACTCTCTAGGGAACTCCAGTTCACCAAGTGCTGGTTTAGAGCCTCACATGTGCAGTAATCAAATGCAAGTATGCATCAGCTTAAATGCATTAGCTTTTACGCCTATTACTGCACTGTTAATACCCAAAAGCATCTGCATGCATTGTGTGTGTACCTCGTTGTATGGATGTGCTTGCTGAAAACAACCTGGCTTTGAAAAAAAACATGCAGCTGCACTGGATATTAGCAAATTGCACTGTGTGAGCAGCCTACCAGAGGTACACAGTCCTTTTAATTGTCAATTTACCCTATAAAGGTAAACCTAGGGGCATTGGATCTTCATCTTACACCTACTGTTAAGCTCGAGATAGTCCTATTCTCTCCATGGACAGGAGGGGGCAGTGAAACAGAACCACACATCCGTGGATTACTGCTTTTCATCTCCACCCACTCACAAGATGTACCAGCAGTTCTGAGTTTTACCTCGACATACTACCTTTCAACCTCATTTCTGCTTCACCTGTGCCTAGTGCCAGCTGCCCTCCTCTCCCCATTCGGCAGCAGAGGGAATAATTTCTTTATGCACTGTTCTTGCCTTCCCAGATGCAACATTAATGTTCATTAGCACACCCTGCTGAGTGGCCTTCTACTCACCAGGATCTCATCCTGCAAAGGGGAACCATAGCAACAGCAGCAGAGCAGAGAGCAGGAGAGGAGCAAAGAGAGGAGAGATTGTTACTAGGAAAGCTGGAGCAGGAGGAGAGAGGCTCAAAAATAAAATAAACTGGAAGCTGGTGCCAAATCTTTTACCCCAGGTGTTAACAAAAGCAACCCCCATCCCAAAATAAAGTCTGCTAATGGGAAAGCCAAAGCGCTTTACAGGTACATCCAGAGTTTGCCCTCTGCACTCTTTTACACTCAGCTCTGTATCAGTGGTACTGCAGAGGATGGGGTTCCTTACAGCTGCTCCAAGATCCCATGGAATGGATGGTTGGCCAGCCCAACCTGCTGACCTACCTGCCTGCCAACAGTACTGAAACAGTCTGAGTGTTTACATGCAGGGAACGGTGGTCAGACTTATTATAAAGAGGATGGATGTCAGGAATGAATGTCTTCAAAAGGACTGAACAAAAGCATTTGCTTCCATTCTTTATGAAACTGCTTGTAAAGGTTTGTTTCTACAAGATCTTCTAGCCTAGAGAGCCTTGCCATGTCCCCAGCAAATCTGGGAGAAAGTACCATTAGCCCCTTCTCAATTATATTCAATTGATTTCCATTATTCCTTACAGTTCCTAGAGGAATAATGGAACTCCTCCCCTCCGCTGCTGTCTTCTCCCATGGGTGTGTTCTCATACACACCCTGTGCAACCATGGCTATAATCACCCTTTGTCTCCCCATACAGAGATTTAAATACTTCCAGGGAAGTTTTCCAGAAGAGAGTCTATGAACTCTCTTGAAATCCCTTTCCAGAAAGTAGATACCACTGGTGGGAAAGACAACCACAAAAGACAATTTGTACTGCAACAGTTCACACCTAGTGTTCCGTATCCCTCACTTCAACAGAGGAGTTAGCACAGCTAGTGAAGGGTCTGAACAGGGATTTATACAACATTAATAAGGATTTCTACCAGAAAAGCAAGACCAGAGCTTGATTATCAAACATCATTTCCCTCTACAATACTTGCCCTCTATTGCTGCTACATGCTCAGCTCTTCCTGACTGCAGTGAGCCTAAACCAGCATCCTCCAGGTATAAATGGAGTTTGATGAATAAAAAAAACCAACTTAGAGCACTGCTGCATCCAGCCCAGCACTTGCCCACCTGGTAGCTTCCAGGTAGCAAACATGCCCTTCTTGCAGCAGTGAAGGAGATGGAACTTGGCCTACCTGGTTGCCAGCTGCCTTCTTCTTGCTCATCTGGCTGCTCCTCTGCTGAGCACTGCAAACAACAGCAGAGACATTCAAAACCCCTCAGGCTCCCGATTACCTGAATTCTGCTCCCATCAGATTGCTGCTACAGTGAGTTCATGCACCTCACCACTGCCTTCCAAGCCTTGATAACCCCATTTATTTCCATCTGCTCTCTCAGCCTGGTCAACTCATCATGCTCCCACCTGAACCACACTTGTGTCACTAACCCTCCACAGCTTCTGCTTCTTTCTTCCTGACTCAACCCTAATACTCTTCACTCCCCCTTCTACACATCCCTGTTCTCCTCCCCAGCCTTGCAATACAGAGCCACTGAAAAATCAAGCAATACTGAGAGCTGAGCAATACTTTGGGACCACAGTATCTGCACCAGGGCTTTTGCAACCCATTTACTGGAGCAGCTATAGGACAGAGCCGCAGGAAACACAGGCAGACAAAAGGGGGCAACAGGCTGTGGGTGCTTACTTGGCAAAGCCAATGAAGTCCTCATGGTTCGTGTTCATGTAAGCCAACTCAATGTCTATTAGAAGCATGACCTGCCAAACAGAGGCACAGAGCAAGACAGACATTAGTGACTGACACTGGTAATAGTCAGGAGCAGACAGAGCCCTGTGCATTGTTCATCTGACCAGCCCTCTGCAGCCAGACACCCCTTGGCTCAGTCTAGCCTAGACTGTCCCTTCAAAGGTGTCCCCACACCTCCAATCTCCCCTCTTACACACACTCCTGATGCCCTACCTGATCTTTGGTCCTGCCTTCTCTCTCACGGATGTGAGTTGTGACAATCCTCTCCATCTCCTCACGCAGATGAGGGTACTGGCTGAGCTGCAGGAGAGAGAAAACACGTGCACATGGGAAAGGGAGGTATGAAGTGGGGAGCAGCCCCCCCCATACATGCATGCATACATACACCCTGCAGTCAGCTATTTGCAAGGGAAGTTCCAGAAAGCTGGACTTGCATAAAAGTTTTCCAAGTTCCTGAAGGTCTGCTGGTGGCAAAGTTCATTCCCCTCTTGCTTTGGGCTTCAGGAAAAAGCCCTTTGCACTCTTGCAGCAACCTTTCTGCCTCACTGGAGGCCTGCTCCTAACCCACCACGTTCTCTCTGGCATGACACACTTGATAAACCCTAGATGTAAAGGCTCACTGTAGTAAGCTAAGGAGGTGAATGGTCTTTTGCTATAAGCTGCTATGAACCTATGAAAAGTCTCCCTGGGAAGTGAAGTGGATTTCAATCCCCATTTGCTGAGCCTCTATGTGAAAGCATCTGGCCCTCCCCATCAACATCTGCAGCAGACACAGAGGATCTGACCAACTCAAGAGTACGTATCTTCAAGAAACATTGCTCTAGGCTGCTTTTACCTGCTCTCCCCCTGTGTTGGGGCAGGATTACATAGCTGAGGTCTGCATTCAGATCACACCTACACCACAGTTTTTGCCATGTTACCGAGGAGGAAATCCTTCTACTTTTCGGTCAGACAGAGAAGTAGGACTTTATGAGCTGTGGTTCAAAAGAATTATCTAGAGATCATACATGAGAGACACTACCAAAATCAATCCCCTTAAAGCCCTCCGGGTTTCACACAGCACCTACCTACTTGCCTACATTCATAAGCCTTTAGTGATTTCAACAGCAGTAACTGTATGCCTCTCAGGTCAGGCCTAGAACAGGCAAATGAGATTAACCCTCCAAACCCAGGATCTAGCCTGTTCTTCCTCACTCTGCCTATCCCCCACTAAATAAATAATTTCCCCCATTTTTTTCTTAATATTACCTCCAATTTGACTATAATGTCAAACAGCATTTCCTAATACCAGTCTTTTATATCCCCTTAAGGGATATCGAGGGGGATGTATAAAAAAGAAGTCTCATTTGCCTATGATCTATACTGATTTGTTTCGTTCCTTCAGTGTACATGAGAGGAACTTCTAGAACTGGTTTGGCCTTTTGTTCTGTATACATAAGCAGTTAGAAGATGTGAGAAGGAACTGGCTCAAAGTGTGCAGCACCCCCACTGGAAGCCAGATCTGACACTAACCATCAATGTTGCTAACATGTGATTACAGATAGTCTCAAACCCTTCCAGCACCCTTGCAGTCAGGTAAGTCACAATAGCCTGGAACTGACGTTGAGCACTAGCTTTGATGCTGCCCATTTTCAAACGTGTCGTTTGTTTTGAATGCCAATGACCCTACAGAGGCAGGAAAAAACTAAGTGAAATTAGTGTTCCCCACCACCACCTTGTCTTGAAAGCACAAACTGGGTGTTCTCCATGATCTTTATGGTTTAGGCAGCTGGTTGCTTCAGAGACACACAGGCAAAACTTCCTGTTTCCTTTGGGGGGTTGGCAAAGGATAGATGGGCAAGTTATGTCAAACAAAAACAGGAAGTTGGAAAACCTCTAAGCAAGTCTCAGCTTCTTTGCTTCAAATTAAAAACAGTCAAACAAAAAACACATCAAACCTTCCCCCTCCCACCCCACTCCCAACCAGTACAAATGCACACAAAGTGCAAACCAAGTTGTGGTTTACTCCAAACCCAGGTCCAAATCCAGCAACGTCCATGTGCAAAAATAAACTGACAGCATCAGTCCCCATGCAGGAGCTTGCGACCCCAAGCATGCACAGGAGAAGCAAGGGTGGGCAAGGGAAGAGGACACAGGCAGCCATGGGATGTCACACCACCAGGGAACATGCAATAGGGCACAGAGGGGCAGGGAGTTATCACCAGCAGTACAAACAGCACCCAGAAATGCCATGACTCTGAAAGACAGGAGAGCAGGCGACCCTTCAAGGGGTTCAAAGTCTGTCAGCCTGGGATCATGTCCCAGCTCAATTGGGTTTTCAATCCTGTTTTAGCTGCATTTGCCTGTTTAATCAAAATACAAGCTTACAACCCTCTTTGAAAAGCAATTTGTCCCAATGTTCCTTAGTTCCCCTCTTTGCAGATTCCAGGAGACCTTGCCAGCACACCAAAGAGCAACCTTTAGCTGAAAGTTGCTGACTTGCAAGATCTTCCTGCACTTGTGAGATGCTGCAGTGCAGTCTGGCACAGAAGGTTCCTGCTTTTGGAAAAACACTAGCTAGAACATTATCCTCCTAAATGTGAGGTCTTACATCTTACACCAGCTTTCTGCTGATTTTGGAGCTACTCTCCATATAACCAACTGGAAGAAGCTCGGAATCAGGCCAGAGAACAGTTGTCAGTGGCTGCCTTCTCTTCAGCTCTCAACTTAGTCTAATAGTCAACTGCAAATCTCTTTTCATACAGGAAAGCTGTACTTTTGTAGACAACAGATGGGTTTGCCGCCCTCCGTGTTCTTTATTGATAGTCCCATATTATTCCATCCATGCAGCTTTATCAGCTGCACATACAAAGATGTCCTCACCATCTGGGGTGAAATGAAATAATTGTGACACCACACAAACAACACACAATAGTTCAGGACAGCAACAAACCAAGGCTACTGGACTGTTAAGCTAATTCAAGAGGTGTTAGCCCACATGATCTTCCTTTCAAGAAGCCTCACAGGGCTTCTAGTGAGTTTATAGGTTTGGATTTGTCATCTGAATGGCAGCATCAGTCCACACCACAGCAGGCTGGGTATTACCTTACAATTAGCATCAGTCCTCAAGTAGCCTTTTCCAGGTATCTTCCCTAAATAGCACATGCTCTTATCCACATCAAGCAGGGCTATAACATGCAAGATAAATATTGCAAATTGACTAATGCCCTTGTGCTGTTACTACCTTATGCCATCAGACCCCATCTCAGGCTGGCTGCTGTCCTAAAATGGTCTATGGCAGTTACCTTCTACTCTTTCAAGGGGAGATACAGGCAAGATTAACCTTATCACTACATGTAGACATTTGACTTTAAGCACTACTAAAGCCTTTCTTTTATTTTCCAGTATTGTTGCTACATATTTCTGTTCAGACAGTTATTTCACATCTCTAATATTTACCTCCCTGGCCCCTCTGCCTTTTATTACAGCCATTAATCTCCTACAGTGTTACTGCTACTCTCACCTTCCTTACAGCATTATCTTGGTTGCATCCCCTTGGAACATCCTCATGTGGTCCTCCACCATACCACAGATTAAAATCCACAGCACAAGTTGGTATCCAGCCTTTCTAATAACATGGTCCAACAAAAATTGGAATTCAGCACTCTTGGGGTTTACATGATCCTTCTCCCTCCCCACCCAGCGCAGACATCTCTGGCCAGATACAGAAAACACTGTAAACAACCAAATCCATCAAATAAAACCCACAAGAGAAACAGGCTGGAAAGGAGTTACTCTGCTTCACCACATCAGCCCCCACAGTCTGGCAACAGCAGGACTCTACAAGAGAGAGACTGGGCAGAGCTCAGGGCATGTCAAAGATGTCACCTTCCAAACAGAGGCAGTGGTGAGCTCTATTCCTACGTACAACCACCTTATGAGCTCAGCTCTTGCCTTCACTCTGAACTCAGATCAATTCTTATCGTCCCTTCCTTTCCTTCCCAGCTTAGGGGTATACATGGTGAGTCTGGCTGCAACCCTGGAAGAAGGGAACTGTAATTTTCAAGCCCTAAAATAACTCATGAAACAGCTCTTTCCAACTCAGTTTCCAGAACATACTTCTCTTGTGCCACAGATGTTTCTGGCTCCTCACTGGTGTGTTTTACACCAATTGCCACAACTGCCTTTTTTCAGTTTAAGGAGGCATGTGGTGCCCTCTCCTGGAGGAAACCAGCCTGGGAAACAAACCCATTCCTGCCCCAGCCTCTAAGCAGTATTTAACACCTTCCATGTCGCTTGGGACAGCTTCCCTCTCCACTTACTGCTGCCCTCTCCTAGCCTAAGGCTTCACCTCCTGTGCTTCACAGCATACAAGGAAAAACATCCACACTACCTCCAGCTGAGCATAGTTCATGGAGCGAGAGAGCAGCAGGAGAATGATGCAGAGGGTGTAATGCCTGGAAAAGCTTTTCCCCAAAGTCATCTTCTGTTGACCCCGAGTATCTCTTGCAGAACATCTTCCACCTCAAACTTTCAACTGACTGTTGGTTTTTATATGCTACTGCTCAACATAGCTCTGTGGACAAATGCAACCTGCAGACTGCTCGTGCTGGGGGATGTGAGGGCTTTTCTGGCTTTTTCTAGGGTATCTCCATTTTTTTTAAGGGAGGGGGTGTCCCACAAAAAACAAGACATTCCAAATGTGCAGGTAGTGGCACAGAAACGGGGCTTGCAAAGGGTGTGAGTCCCACTGAGGTGTATACTACAGAGCCAGCCAGAGGAAAAGTGCATGCTGGAGTAATCCACTAGATCCCAGCTCACTTCTCAGCTAAAGAGCCCATCAGCTGATGCCACTTCTCTTGGCCTGCTTTTAAACTGCTCTTACAGCTGCAGGTTGCTGCTTTCCTTTAGCTACATCTTTATACCCATTTTCTCTCTCTAGGTTTGCTGGAGTTCCTGAGGATGCGTGTGGAGAAAGAGCATGGAAGTGTGTGGGAAAGGAGCGGGCGTTGACCTTTCTTTGCATGTTTTGTTTCTTTACCTTTTCGCTACACTTTCTGATGGTGGATGTGAGCTCACTCACTACCATATCCACACACTTCAGACTCGGCTCCTTCAACTTCTGCACCTGCTTTTTCACTATGGCTTCAAAAGCGAGGTCAGGCGTGAAGAGACCCGTTCTGCATGGCAGGGGCAGGGTGGGAGGAAGCAACGAGGAAGAAGAAAGCGAAGCAGAGAAAGAACGGGAAGGAGGAAGAAAGAGAAGGAAGGAGAAGGGAAAAGAGAGAAAACACAAGGCAAAATGAGAAGTGAGATTTTTGGTTCATTCCATTAGTTTATTGAACCAGGTGAGCATTGCTATGGGGCCTGTGCACTGCCAAGTATCAGGAGAGTCTACAGGCAAATGGAAGTGGCAAAGGGGAATGAGGTAGGAGAGGCTGGGCCAGTGAAATGGTGAGCTGTCAAGAGCAAGATGAATGGATGGAACTCCCCAGGGATCAAGTGATCTCCTCCTGAAGGAAAGCTTCTTTGGAGTTTAAGACGAAGCTGCTTGCCAGTGAGCCACTGCCCCTCTTCCTAGAGGCTCACTTGGTCTCATTTCCCTTTGCTTCAGGCATTCCCCTTCCCTTCCCACCACCATTATCTCCCCTTTATATTTTCCCCATTCCAGCTGCAGAAAGCCAGAACAGAAGCCAAATTAAGACTTGCTAGAGTCTGTCACTTGCATCTTGCTTTAGCAGAACTGAACTGAATTGATGGCTCTCATTTGCAGGGATTCAGACAGACTGGTCCACTTATGGAGCATATTTCATTTGACTTCACTCACCTTTCCTGCAACATTAACTTCTTCAGAACAGATGTACCCACTTATTAGGAAAATGTATACATTCTGCAGGGCATCCACAGCTATATAAAGCATCCATTCTGCCCCAGCTAACCTGTAGCATCAGGCCCAATACAGGCCCATTGAGGTTTAAAAGGAAGTCTTAATTTCCACTGATCCTGAGTGGCCCGTATTCACAGTGGCTCCACTATGAAAAAGCAGAAAGTCCATAGAAACTAAAGTTACTAAAACATGGCCAAGATTAATTCAAGACTACTTAACCCAAAGAAGTTTTTCAGCACATCTTTAACACTTTAGAGCTTCTACCAGGATGCTCTTTGTTATACAGACCGAGTTACTTGTTTTTCATCTTTCACATCTCTGTGGATAACACCTGCAAGACCCCAAGCACCACTGCTATTAAAACACCCCTCAGCACATAGTGTAAGACCTACAACTAGTTTGCTTTTTAAGCAGCCAAGAGTTAGAATATGTTACAGGATTCAGCTTCACCCAAGGGTCTTTCTCAAGGTGTCAACAATGCCTCTTTCGAGCAAAGCAAGGGCATTTCCAAAGTTCACATCCTCTGACTTAACGACAGTTCCTACTAATGCAGTTGCCCTGCTAAGCTCAATAAACACCGTTTTCCCCACCAGATGTGGAAGGCCCTGCACAAAACCAAGTATCTTTAATAAATCAGTAGCTTCCAGTACCTGAATATCACCTGAATCACAATATTTTCTTTCTTCAAATACAAATCTGTAGCCATGGCTACTAGAGCACACACTAGCACTGAGGAAAACCATCAAATCCATAGCAGTAGGAGCTGAGCTAAAATGGAATGCTTTCATCCTGGATCTGTGACACTTACCCCCCCACCCCTGTGGCCTCTTATTTCCCACCCTGCTACCCACCACCTGATCACTTGAGGAACCTGCTGCTGTCAGAACAGATGGTCTATTCTGAAATTATCAGTAAAAGAGGAAACAAAAAGGAACAGTGAAAGAAAAAAAGAGGTGGGGAATGGAAGGAAGGATGCGAAGAGAAAGAATGAATGGGAGATTTTTAACAGCAACTGAGGAATGGAAAATAAATCAAGAGAAGCTTCAGAGGGCATGGAAAAGGGCCCTTCTGATCCAGTTAGCAGGCGACTCTGGATACTTGGCAGCCTGAGGGCCTGTGCTTACCTGTCGCCAGGCTCTAATGGCAATTTTCTGGGTGCTCCCCACAGTCACACACCCCAAGAGATGACAGCAGGAAGGAAAAAGGAAGCTCCTCCAGCACTCTAGAAACCTGAGCATTCTCTCACTGCATCCACTTTGCTTTCCCAGTCTGTCCTGGGGGGCAAAGCACGTGCCTGCTTGCCTGAGCCCTTCTGTAGAAGCTCTTGGCCCTAAGGACTAGGCATTTCTCCAAGCAATGGCAAGTATCACCACTTGGGCACCTTTCCCCACCCTTGCAGAGACAGGGTGTCAGACTCTTCAGGCACCTCCTGCAACACCCATTTACCTGCACCTGAATAGCCAGTGGCGATTCCAGTCTCCAGTGCCCATACCATCATCCTAACTGAGGTGCCTTTCCACCAGCACCTAGCCCTGCCTGAAGCAGCAAGCCATGGCTGAGAGGAATGGGACAAGTCATTTTATCTTGCTGCTTTTCAACCCCAAGAAAACAAGAACTGCCATATCCAAAGGGCAAAATCAGGCAGGTTCCCTCCCTCAGCCCCAACATGTACCAGTATGGATCCCAAAGAGCAAAACCTGAAGCCCTCTCTCCGAGATTAGGAGGACCACAGAGATTGATGGACATTTCTAACTTGCTTCTTCTCAGCCATGTGCTGCTCTTCCAGAACAGGGTAATGGACCAAGCCAACCAGAAACCAAGCCAAACACCACAGGAATGGTTCCCTGCAATACAGCCCACAGCTATAACTGCTGTATCCTCTGAAGTTCAGCCCCATACTTGTCCCCAGCAGCACACAAAGGCTAGTTTGGGATTAACCCTCTAACTTCTACAAGAACAGAGGGGGCAAAATTTAAATCCCAGTTTCTGCCTTGGAAAATAAACCCAGATACTAAATTTAAACTCAAATGTGGCCACATAAGAAATACCCTTGGTTTTAGAAGGGTGGCAGGGACATCTCCAGCACCCCTTAGCTCAAAAAGGCAGGGAGCAGGGCCATGGCACATGTGCCACAGCACTTCCCTTCCTGTTTGGCTTGTTGGCTGGGTCGCTCCAGGTTGGTACCGCTCAGGTCTAGTCATGCTGAGGAGGTGGTTAGAAACACCGAGTGTGGCTGCAGGCAAGTCCCTGCCCAGGTCACAATGCTGCGCCACAGCCAGCGAGCAGGTGGAAGGTGCCAACTCCATGCTGCCTCTGGTTACCTTCTTGGTGCACTGTCTAACAGTATTGATTAACTCCGAAATGACCATGTCCACGCATTTCAGGCAAGGTTCTTTAATCTTCTTCACCTGCTTTTTCACAATGGTCTCAAAGGCCATGTCGGGTGTGAAGAGACCGGTTCTAAACACCCAGGGTGGGGACAAGAGAAGGCAGGAGGGGGAGAAGGGGCAAGGAGAATGTCAAATCATTACACACACATCTTGGAGCAGGCACCGCCATCACTGACACCCGGCACGTGGGGCTGGGAGTGCATGTCACATCCCCTAGGACAAGCCCTGACTGGAGTCCATGGAAAATGGGGAATGCTTGGCACCTCACAAGAAGGAGGTGCTGAAGGCAAAACAGATCCCATCTGGACAGCCATGGCCAGGCCACCATTTCACCTCAGCCACCAGGACATTTTGGTTTTAACTAAATGAAAGAGTAGTGTGGGCTGGCATCCCTCTTCCTATTCTTTATGACACAAGAAGGAGGGTGAAAAACGTCTTGTCACCAAGGCAATTTTACCTTTTAGCCTTCTGCGACTCTCACATGGGAAGAGAAAGCAAACTGACTTGGATGATTGCCCCTACTCCCAAATTCAAGCTACTGGAGTGGTCCAAGGAGGTTATCCCTCCCCTTTGGCTGACCTACCGTACCTCTGAAGTCTTCAACTCCATTCAGAAGGTCTAGAGGTATTTACAAGGCTATGCAGCCAATGGTCTGCCTAGTGTGTGATACATGCCTGATACCATGGATGTTCTTGATGGCATAGCTAATCTCCCGCCGCAGCTCCTTCTCATCAAACTCCATCTGCACCAAGAGAGAATTTGATCAGAATCTGTCTGACACTTATTTGCGCAACCCCAGGATACACAACAACAAGAGCTGTCCCACGCCAGCACTGTCATGTGACAGATGAGATATTAGCCCAAGTGTTGGATACAGAGTCCAGCCCTAAGGCTTCTATTGCCAGTGCAGACATGCTGGACAAATACAAATAGCTGAGGGCCTACATTTACAGATGCCAAGCCCCAGCAGCTCTCAAGGAGCTTTGCTGAGATAAAGCAATCTGACTGAAGTACTAGATTGCTTCCTAAAACACACTGTTTTGTCTCCCAAGATTCAGCCCAAGATCTTGGCAGATGTTTTTTTCAGTGAACACAACAAATAGATTTACAATTCACATACAAAAAAAATGTATTATCCAATACAAGGCAGGCTCTTGTATTTCACCTGAAAAGGCCTCATCTTATTCAAATGCAGAAAAGAAAGCAAATCCAGGACTAGAATGATTTGGCTCTCAAGTCTGTTCCAACTGATATCAAAAGAAGCCTTTCTGTACCACTTCTGATCAGATTAGTGCACTTTGCCATCCAAGAAAACTATAACTCAATTAAAATCCTCTTTAACTGTTATGACAGTAGAACAGTTTCTCCACTGTTCCCACCTCCAGGCCATTGATAGAGGACTGACAGAAGTAATCCCAGGTGTATCTACATCCTCTTTCCTGCTTCTTGCATATTTATTAGGGCAACTTTAATTCTGATCTGGTGCTCAGAATCAAGGAAGTACAAGTTTCAGCACCATTCATACTATGCAAAAATCAGTCAAAGCTTTGACACAACATACCTGCAAGAACAGTCATTGATTTACAACAGTTTGTGTTAAAGTTATTTTGCACATTTAATTTAGCATTTAGGAATTAAAAAAAAAAAAAAAAAAAAAAAAAAGAAACACAGTCATTTAACTAAGAGAAAATTTAAGTTCTGTCACAAGGGTGGGGACTGAGGGAAAGGGTCAGTTCCCTTATGGGAAGGCTCCAATAAAGGAGACAGAATAAGTACGAAAGCGATAAAAGGAAGAACGTGAAACAAAGCAGTCAAAAGGAAAGACAGCTTATGAAAGATACCAAGAGGAGTAAGGAGACAGAAGAGGTAAAAGACAATATGCAAGATGACAAAGTGGATCTCAGCAGCACAGGGAAGCAGTACCTTCACCAGTTCAAAGGGGAAACGCTCATGGAAGATACGGTTAATCCTAGCTCCTCCTGACAGCTCATAGGTATCAATTTGGTCTCCAGAGCCTTCAATGCGTTTCTCAAAGTCCACAGCAAATTGCTGGACCATCCTGAAAGAAAACAAAAGGCATTAAGTAGAAGTCATGGCTGAGCAGTCATCTCCAAGGAGGGACTTGCCACTGGGGCCACTTACTGAAGCAGAGCTTTGGTCTTGCGAGCAGGGTCATCAGGGCGGAAGTTCTTGTACTCCTCCACCTCCTTCTCAATGGAGAGAAGCTGGCTTTGGAGCTTGTTGCGCAGCCCTGGCAGGGTGTCACGGATGTGGTTGGTCAATTGCTACACAAGAAAAGGGTTTAAGATGATAATAAACCTCCATGTGGTTACTGGGAAGAGTTTGCTACTTCCACACCATAAAATAAAAAGAGGAGTACTCCTCTCTTCTGTGCTCAGTCCTTCTGAGTGGTCCTAATAAGTTTATCTCAGGACAGATACCATTTATGAGTGATGTTTATCCTGCCTCTACAGCTCCTACTTATTGCATTCCTCTATTCATCACCTTCATTTTACCTTCTAGTCAGGTACAAAACTCCCATTCATACAAGCCTGCTGTCTCCAACTCAAGAATAAGCTTTACATACAAGTATTAGCATTTGCTAATACAGGTAAAGACTATCCCAGCTTCAGATTATCAAACCACTAACACCATAGTGGTTAAACCCTTTTTCAACAATAAACATCACAAGGCAAGGTGGAAAGAGCCAAAACCACTGATGAGGCTCTAATAAGAGGGTTTCCACAGAGCACAGCTGTCAAAAATTCCAGTTTGAAGACAAGTATTTAAATAAGGAGGAAAAAGAACAAAGCAGTTCTTCACTTAAGGGAGCAGAGAGGGAAGCAACAATAAGCTGCTACTGCATGAGACAGGAGGTAAGATAGCCTTAATAGATAGGAAAATGACTACCAGTATCACATTGAAATCAATCTTTGCAGCTTACTGTTAGGTACAGAGACCACTAGAAATTTAGAAGGCATCTTTTAGCTTAACTAGAAAGACCTTGCATTCTAACAGTGTAAATGTGCCAACTACTGATTTTGCACCAGTGTTACAGAGAGGATAAAGCAGTGCTCTGCCTCTGGTGTGTAAGCTCTGTAATTGACCTTAGTGCTTTTCACTGTTTATCAATATTTGTACAAGTCAGCCACTTCCATCTGAGAAGAGCCCTGATGGCCATTCCAGTGACATAGTGGGCAGCAGTTCTTAGCTGTTGACAGTACCTGGTTCAATACTTTCTGCAGGTAGGGGGTTCCCATGCGATCAGCCATGTGTCTGTAGGCTGGGTGGGAGAGAAAGAATTTCCTCTCTGCAGCCAGAGCTGCCTGAATGTCCTTCTTGCCATCAATGTCCTTCTGACTTCTGTTCACTACACCAATGTAACCTGTAAGAGCGGGGTTAGAGATCAGATGGTTGTAAGGATAAGAATGTGAATAGGACTCAGACTGAGAAGGAAGTTACCCAGCTGGCAGCACTGCAAAGGGGGAATTCTAGTAGCAACATGTTATTAGGAACTCACTGGAAGAGTTTAAAACTAGGATTTCCTCTGAATGGCCCAGGCTCTGATGGTTAGGGATGCAGGACAAAAGTGACTATGCAACTGAGAATAAGTTTATTTATCAAGTGTTCCCCCAGTCACAAAGCATACCCTAGTCTCATCCATTTCAGACTCTTCTGTTAAAATCCTTAGGATAGGTACTTCACTATGGCTAACGTAGCACATATCACAGGCCAAAATTACTTCATCTAATATACTATAGCAATTGCATTCTAGATAAAAGATGACAAGTCCTTTAGACAGGAGTTCCATTTTTTGCAGTTTGCCTTATTAGAAGTAAATAGAAAGCAGAAACCAGACCATAAAGCTGTGCTTCTGCTAGGACTACATATCTAGGTACGAATACCTAAAGAGTTCCTATCAGCAGTGTGACCAGTCCCTGACTTTTCTCAGCTCCAGCCTGGTACAGAAATGGCTTAACCACAAGTTGTAAAAGACATTGCAGGAAGGGGATGCACTGGAGGAAGAGGATGAGGCCAGGACACCTCACACAGGGAAAACAGAGGAAGGAGATCATGGACATGAGGAAGCATACCTCTACGAAGTGGAAGCAATTTGTTTTCTAATACATCTCGTGCATCAGTGCCTTCATCCATAAGATCCAGCTTAGTGATGACTCCAATAGTGCGTTGCCCTGTGGAAAAAAATAGGCATACTTTATCAAGCAAATAACTTACTGTTTTCCTCTGCTTACAGAGCTGACAGGTTGCCCAACCTCACACTGCCACCTCTCAGAAGAATGCATGTTGGTGAAGATACAACCCAAGACAGGAGCTCACAGCCTAGTGGGCTAATCACAACCAAAAGGTTAAAAGAAAAAATCAGGCCACTATCTAGTAATGTCATGCTAAATAAGAGAGATACTTACCTTGAGGATCCACCTCCTTTGCAATCTTCAGGGCATCAGAATTGGCCAAATCAGAGTTGGCTGGAGATACTGCCAAGATGAGGCAATTCTCTTTGGTGACAAACTGCATGAGCATATCTCGGATCTGAAACTCAATGTCAGGGGGCTGGTCCCCTACTGGGACTTTTGTCATACCCGGTAGATCCACCAAGGTCAGGTTCAGGACTAGACAAAGGAAACAGAAGATAACACAAGGGAGTGTTGAGATCTGAATGTTCTGGTCTCTAAGTAAACACATGTAGCTTTGGTGTCTCAAATATATAATAGGCATAATGGATGCACAGAGAAGCACACAGCTTTCTAGTTCTGTTACTGCTTAGTAACAACTAGTTGCAGTTGCCAATGTCATCACCTTTTCCTCTAAATCACTTATTCTCACCCTGGTCAGAAAAACTGTGTCCTCAAAGTCATTCCATATAGACTACACTGAAAGGGAAGAAACAACAGTACTAGTTTTTCCACTTCATAACAAAGTCTGGAGAGTCAGAAGTATTGCTTCCACATATTAAGAGTCGTCCCTAGTATTGAAAAGCTAGGTCCTGCCACCCTTATTCAAGGGAGGCTCCTGTCACAGTCAGCTGGGCCTTCTCCTGCAGGACTACAACATGCAGCCCTATACAACTGATTCATAGTCTTGCTGAGAGAAAAAAAAAAACAAAACAAAAAACACAGCACTGAGCTGCTACCTTCCAAAAATGCCCAGAGAGTTGTTCACATTTAAAGAGATGGCAAAATTGGGACTATGTCACTCCCTTGTTTAAAAAGAATTCTTCCACTGAGATCAGCAGCATTTGACATAGGCAGTACCCAGAAAGAACTATACAAGGTATATATTTACATGCAAACAGAAGTGCTCTTCAAGAAAGCCACTCTCCCCATTTCTTTGCCCAGTAGAGCAGTATCAGGAAGCAGGAAGAGATAGCAGCTCTTCAAGGTAATGCCCATACTGATGGAAAAGAACAGCCTCAGGAAAAAGCTGCTGCACAGACGTCAGTTGTTTCTGCCAGCAGTCAGATCCTTCAGCTGGCAGACTCTTCCAGCAGTATGTCCAGGGCTAATGGTTTCATACAGCATGGCCCAGCACATGGAGATTAAAGTCAAAATCAAGCACGCTCTCCATTTCACCTCTGTTCTGTGTCTATTTCATGACAAAGCAGCACCCTGCCGACTCAGATGCTGCATTAGAACTCACCATGGGGAGAGTAGACTCGAAGATTGATGGGCACAGGGGAAATCCCTTTGTTGGAGCCAGTAACACGATCTGTTTCAGCCTCAATCTCCAAACGGACCTCCTCAAAATCAGTGAATTTCTTCCCTTTGCAGTGTAGGAACTCGCCATATTCTATTTAAACAGAAGCAGAGAGTCAGAAATAGTCACTGAGGTCAGAGAAACATTCAGAGTGTAATGAAAACATGTCCCTAAGCAAAACAAAACAAAAACACAGTTGAAGGGATGAGATCTGACTAAAGCCTTTCCCACTAGCACCTGCAGGTTGGTCCTGCAGTCACATTATCTGATCAACATCAGAGAACTCAGTTGAGCCCAACATCTTCACAATCCAGCTTCTGTTCCCAGCAGAGGTAGGGAACAGAACTTGTCTTAATTCAAGCAATAACCCACGACCTTCTCCGGTAACACAAAACAAACACAAAACTGCCTGCAGCAGTGACTTCCACAGCTCCCATGGGAGGTATCTTGGCACAGGAAAATTTGGACTAGCTCTGTATTAAAGTGCTGGGGGTAAATAACAGTCTTTTTACATAATGAGAACAGACTCAAGAGTAAAAAACCCCAAACCTTCTCTTGACATGGTTTTGAGCTGGCTCCTGGTTGGGTTTGCTGTGCGCCAGTCCTTGACTAGCCTAACCAACTCAAGAAGAATCTGTTTCCATTTCAAAACCTCTTAAAAGTCAAATTGTCTCCTTACAAGGCAAGAAGACTGCTGTGGATAGATCAGGTTCACCTGATGAGAGGAAAAGGACCTTGAAACATTCACTTGCCAGCTCCTGGATGAGATCTTTACTTATGCAAAGGGGAATGGTAGTGAAGATATGCTGTAAGTAAGTAGCAAAATCAGTGAACTCTGTAGCCTTCCTTCTCCACACATCCCAGCATTCTCACACTGGGGTTTTCAGTACATTAAGTCTTCTCACTCCCTTATTTCAGTAGATTAGCAGCTGGGTGACCTGCCTCTTTGGTCTTACACTCAGAGAAACAGCTGCAAAGGACAGTTGTGATAAGTGTATGCACAGAGCCTCGCTTAATAAATTAGAACAAAAACACCCTAAGAAGCATTTGGCTTCTGAACACTTCATGCATCATGTATTAAACAGGTACAACTGGAAACCACCTGCAGATCATTTTTACTGGGGAGAATTCTCATTTATTTCACAAACACACACACTGAGCAGTGCCACTGATCAAATATGTCCTTTCTCAGACAGCAATCCAGCTGGATACACAGGGAAGGTGCTCACTTACCTGTGCTGGCATTCACCAGCTGCAGAACCAGCGGGCGCCTGGTTACGATGCCAGATCCACGTGGCAGAAAATCCCTGAAATGAAAGAGGAAGTTTCAGATGAGTGAATGATTGTTTCCTTCCCTTTTCACAGCTTTTCTGCCTCTAAAAGCATACACGGATTCTAACAGGGAGTCTCAGCCACAAAAAAAGTTTAAGGCACTAAAAACCAAGTGCCCCTCCTCAAGGAAGACTTGAGCTTGTTCTGAATAAGCTTATACCCACAGCACATTCCCTGTAATCCTGTGATAGTTCTAGCTGCTTCGGCTGAAGTTCCAAGTTAACCAACAAGCTTATTTAATGCAGCTCTCTCTACTTTGGAAAAAAATAAATCTCTGTTATTAGAAAGAAAAGAAGTTGAAACAGAGCCCCAAAACCAGTGTGCCTCCTTTTGACAAGATATACTTACCCAAACTACAACAAAATCCCACATCCCCTGCACTTTGGGGCTCCAGAAGACACCACACTGCTCCAGCACACAAGCACCATATGACACATCTTAAAGAAGAAAAAGCAGCCAAAGGCTTGCCTCCAGCCAGGGTTTCTCCTGGCTAACTACTCAAGGCATAAGTATTGCCAAGGCAAAAGCAATAGCAGCTTCCTTCTATATTCACAAGAATCCTGAATTTTTGTGTACTTTGAGACATTTCAAAGGAAGGAAACCTTTCACTATCCCTTCTCCAAATGCTGACTTAGCAGCCACAGCCCACAAGTTCTCCTTTGCTTTTGCTTTTTCCAAAGCCAAGCACTTTAAGCACACTGAGACAATACTTTAGTTATTGATCTCCAACTTGCAGTATCAAATCCTGCTTTACTGGAAGAAAAGCACCACCTGAGTTTACAAGCATGAGCTCTCTAGGGATTAAGATTCCACTCATGTCGTGCTCCATGTTTTCCTGAAGCTTTCTGCTTTAGCCAAAATCCTGATCTCTCTGCTGTCCCTGTCACAACTACTAAGGCAAAAACTCAAGACAAAGGCACATGAAAAACCTGTGTGGCAGCTGGGGTGCAGCATTATAAAAAGAAATCATCCAATTTCCTATGTTAACTGAAGTAGCTCCCATACTCCTCCAAGGAGAACACACTAAATCCTCACAGAAGACAAGACAACAAATCCATTAGACAAATTCAGTCACCTACATCAATAATCTTAGTGCTGCTTTAGTTCTGAGAGAAAATAATGTGCAATCTGATCCCTAATATCAGAAAATGAATGTGCATTCTTATCCACAAACTATTGGGACGTACACACAGCTCAACTTCTAAGTTTTCTCTACACTTGACTCCTATCAGGAGTTGCAGCCAGTAAGTTTTATAGAAAACCCACAGTTGATGCAGTATCTCCCCATTGTATCCATATTATTTCCTCTTCTTCACTTCCTTTCCCTCTAGAGTCTTTTGGACAAACGCCTTCCTCGTCCTGCTCCAGCCTTTCAAATCATAGTCACTAGCAAGTATGGATTAGTAAATTCTGCGAGAAGCTGGCTGGGCACCAAGCAGAAGGCAGCGTATGGGAGTCTTGCCTGTCCTCGTGCAATAGGCAATAGTAAACTGCTTCTGTAAATGAACTGCAACAGCAGAGCACGTGTGGCATGGACAACATGCTCAGCATAGGTTTTGAGTCCTCTTGGGAGCTAGGGGAGAGAGCTCCCCACGCATGTGCTGCTCCAGAAAGAGCAGCACAAAGGGATGAAATTAAGTCAGAATTAGGGAAACAACACACCAGGTAAGAACCACCACATGCCAGGTGACTGGGGCAGACAGGAGCAGAAGGGTTAGATAAACTGGCTTCCTCAGTTCCAGCACTGATGTGTGGTAGCAAGGCTGGCAGAGGAAACAGATAGATGGAATAAGGCTTCAGAGAGAACACACTGAGGCTCCAAGTGCTGGCACAAGAAAGGCAGCAGGGATTCCCCTTGTAAGACAAGGCAGCCTCTAGCATGACACCAAAGCAGCCTCATTACATACATCACTATACAAGACTTCGTGCCTCAAACATGTTATTCAATTAGGTTTGAGGGCACCAACCCCCTGGTTTCTCTCTGCACTTTGATTCTTAAAACCCAAAAATTACTTGTTGTTTTGTTTGTAACACGCAGAAGTGGCATGGCATTTGATTTCCTGTGCTTTTAAGCAGGAATACCATTGCGCTAGTTCTTCAGGCTAGGCTTTATGCAGAAAGTACAGCAAAGCAGCAGCTAAAACAGAGCAGCTATATTCAGGGAATATAAACACTTAACTTGCTCCTATCTTTTTTGCTTAGCCATTGACTCAAAATTCCCTATCAAGATATTGTAAGACTTATTTATACACATCTCTCATATCTTTTATTAACTGCTGTCAGAGAGAAGATATTGAGGTAGATAAATGTTTGGTCTGACCAGTGATCTCCTTTTCTAAACCAAGAAAACAAAAAGAACCAAAGGATGCAAGTCCTGATGGTCTCAGACTGGACAAGTTGCGGCAGGGAAGTGACCTGAAAAGGCATTTATTGTTCCATTTTGCATTACTCACTTCTGAAATGCTTACACATGTTCTTGACTAGCTACCTCAGGGCAAACCCAATCTCATCATCCCTTCCAGTCTTATTTCTATTTTAGTATGCAGAGCTGCATTAAAGCACAGATTTAGGCTGAAAGCTGCATTAATAAAAACAAAATATTTGAGGGATGGGAAATAATCTAACAGTTACTGTAGAGCAACATCCAAACAAAATCCAAACCCACTGGAAACAGAGTAAGGCAATGGATGCCATGCAACAACACATCTGTGAGCAGGGCACTGGGGACTTGGGGTTTCCTTACTAGTATTTGAAATTAAAGCCAGAGAGTCTGTACAAAGAACTTCCATGCATAAGATAACTTGGAACCCTACAGAACAAAAAGGTGCTGCTTATGACAGAAAAAGCACATTTGCTCTAGAAACAAGTTTCAGAGTTCGTTTAATGACTTGCACAGTCCAAAGGATTAGAAGTTACAGGTAACACAGACTAAAGACATTTCCCACTAGACTATTTATAAAACACAGGAGATTGACAAACTGCTTGTGTAATTCAACATATATTGAATGTTATGAATACTAAATATACATGGAATGTATTGAAAATTAAATGTAATTTCAGCTATAAACACACCCATGAAGGGAGACTGCATTAACGCAGATCTGCAGAATCTGAAGCATTTTCTTTTTGGTCATATGTTCTACAAACTTTAATTTGACTGGACACTACAAATGCATTCTTATGAGGCCAGCAAGAGCTCAATTCCAAATCAGAAAGATATATAGAAACGATACTCACAGGGAAACCCACAAGCATTTGGCAGTTCCCAGGCCAGGCAGTGAGGACTCCTGCACTATAAGATTAATTTTGCCCCGGGTTTATTGAGCCTCATGAACAAGTTACTCCTTGTACTGCAGAACTGAAGAGTTTTGCACCTTCTCAATCCACTCCTAATCTGTATTTCTGAAAGGACTTTGTGTCAGAGCTTTTTCATGCATAATTTTAGTATTCACTGAAGTTGCAATTAAAGTCATTGGTAGTCAACAACAGAACTGAGGCCATGGTACCATCTCTTGTTTCTAAATGGAAGACAGACCAAATGCTTCTACCACCACTTACTTTTCCACCCTACAAGGAAGCTGGAGGGTTTTGTACAGGGCTTTGAAACACGAATCTAGGACTAGTCTGGATATACCTATATAACATCCTTGCAGTTATTGTTTCTCAGTCCTTTGAGATTCTTGGATTAGAATGCACTGGAGAACACAAAGCCTCAATTAAAAAGGCAAAGCAGCAGCTTATGAAGACATAAAAGTAGTCCTAAAGAACAGAAGAGTGAACCAGCGTCTGATCATTTCATTCCAATTTGATTTCTTCTTAAACATCTACAGACAAATGAGGTATTAAGGGCTGTGATTAATTCCCAGTTTGGATTATATTCATTTTAGAAAAATTAAGATTCACACAGGCTCCACAGTTCCACATGGCTGTTTGGTTTTTTCAATCCACTATTTATTTCTGTGTTCTGGTGGTGCCCAGGGACAGCAATTCCACCAGAACTGCACTGCACAAAGCACCGTGCAATACCCAGCAAGAAATACCCTTCCTGTCCTTATGGATTTTACTATCTGCTTACAAAGTTTGGACCTGCTCCTGCTTAAGCTTAGAACTATCTTCCCTTCATCTGCCAGTTCTTGTAGTTGATCATTCAGCTAACTTTGTTAACTCATGATGGCACAGAGCATTACAGGAATCCCAAAACAATATGGGGGTATTGGTACCTTTATGACTCTTCTGATCCTTGCACTGCCTGGCAAGGATCCCATCCTCATAAAAGCTGCATTCTATGAATGGCTTATATATACCCCTGAAGAACACTTCATCTCACAGCACAGCAGCTATGTTTTCAAACATATTCTTACGACTGAAATGAATCTATAAAACACAGGCTGGCACCTATGCAACACATTAGCCACACATAATATCTGCATGGTCAAAAATATTTGTTGTTAATCTTATTGACTAAAACAAACTCCTGAAACGGTACTCAAACAGTTTGAGTACTACTAGCTCAAACAGTAGCTAGCAGTAGCACTAGCTCAAGTCTGGGGCTCCTTTGTAACAGACATCATCTAGTTATACCAGAAGGTAGAAGCCTGAGGCAGAAAGTGTCCTTGAGAGCACCTCCTGGTCTCACTGCTAAGTGACATACAAGTACATTCATAAGCAATTCTGTAACTCAGACATGGGGCAAGAGGAAAAATCTGTTCTTTCCTCTGCCACCTGGTAGGTCACCACAAGGGCTGCATTTCAGATCGAGACCTCCCTTTCCTGCTGACTTTGTGGTCTCTATGAACTCTTACCTTCCGTGAACTAAAGTGCTTCTCAAACAGAAAAAAAGCCAGACAGGCCAACAGGAAGAGCAAGCAGTTAAAAGCAGGTGCATTATGAACAATAGCACCCACCAACCTGCTATTCTGTTTCTCTCTACCCGCAAGACACCAGTCCTTCAGGCTCATTCCTGTGGTCACTCTCATTCCCAGGTAGCCACATTTCTTTCCATTGAGGTTAACACTTTTAGACTCAGAGAAGTTTAAGCCAGGGGATGAGTGTTATTTATCTACCAATCTCCACAGCACAATAGTGTGTCTAGTCTTGACACACAGTGAAAGAAAGCAATTCCATAGGCACTTGGTATACTATTTCTTAGGCTGTAATTGGTACTGGTCACACAATGGATACATATAGAACTAAAGAGCTATTGTAAGTACACCACATTGCAGCATACTGGCAATATTATTGTGCACAATGATGCATTATGCAAGAATACAATTGTGAAAAATAAAGACAGGCAATAGTTCATGAGTGTCATCATAATATACATGTTAGCAGAAACAAAACAATTCAAGAGAAGGCTTCCCACTGCCTTGTACCTTGAGTTCCTATTTACAGTAGCTCAAAGGGAGGTTAACACTATTGTGCTGGCTTGGGATGCTTACACTTGCTTTGGTAAGTAGTTCTGGCACTCAGACAGCACCTAGCCATTTCTCCCCAGTACTGCCACCCAGAGCAGTAACCAAGAAAGGCCTCTTCTCAAGTTTGGGAGTTTGGCACACATCAGGTGAGCTCCCAGAGACTGTCTTACACACTTCACAGGTGCTGTGTGAGCAGGACAAAGCACAAATGCCAGCATAAGCTGGAGCCATTTTATAGCTTTTCAACTGGATAATACACAAACAAGTGTGGAGAGGGGACAGATAATGAACTAGAAAGTAAATTCTGAAGTTTGCACCTTCTCCTATTCCCTCATGTGCCTTCTGTTCCCTTGCACAGCATTGCAGTTGATACCAGCATGGGTCCCCAGCAAGGATGAGGGGTCTAAGATACCTTTATTAACAGAGACTGAGGCACTGTGGTTTTCAAACATGAAAGGACAGCAACTATGTTAATTCCCTGTAAGAAAATAAGTGTAAAGATAGGTTTTATTGCATGTTCACACATGCGTGCTGCTCCAGAACTAACACTATGACTCTCAGTGCAAGAATCACCTTTCTGTTTCCTCTGCCCCTTTACAACTGACGAGGATATGTGTTCCAGAGCTCTCCTGCATCTTTTTCTCCCATACTGTGCTCTCACCTTATGCAAACTAAGACAAAAAGTAGTGCACACAGAGTTAACATACAAAGTAAATAAAGCCACATAAAGAAACCTACATTTACTGCAAAAGGCAACATTTCAAAAACCATCATGACCCCACATCACAGGCTTTGCCAAAAAGACAAGAAACCTTTCAGGAGTCTGCCCCCTCCAAGGGAATCCAGCTCCATAGAAAAGTGCAGGGCTGGCTGTTTGGAAGCCTACAGACACTAAGTCTGGCGAGTCAAGGCCAGTTCCTTGTGAACACACATAATGGTGAGGTTTGTTTCACTGACATTTGGGACTAAATGATGTGCCATGGAGACAAAGCAGCTGAATGAGCTCCCACCTCAGCCATAGGGCTTGTCTTATCATGGGACACAGCACAGCTACTTGGCCACTGATCTAGATATCCAGAGGTGACAGTCTGTGCCCTGTGTCACCTGCTTGGTAATTTCTGGTAAAGCCTAAACCTTCTCTTTCCCACAGAACAGGATAAGCCTTTTGTTACTGAAATGCATTGTCATATTTATGTGTTCCTGTGGGTCTCTGGGAGGACCCACATGCCTTGAACATCAAAAGTGTTAATCAAAAAATGTGTTTCCTCCACTCAGAGCACATTTGTTGAGCCAAGTGTGGGTTGAGGGGCTAAGACAACTAAAAAGGAGATATTCCCCGCGCAGTGTTCTCTCACATCACTAGTACTTCAGCTGCAGTAGCTGTGTTCAAGACTTCAGCCTGCAGCACCTTTGCAAACACTGCTACAGCAAAAAGGAAAGTGCAGAGCAGTTTTTATACAAACACTTGCTCAGAAACAGCTCTTCCCCCCCTGCCCCTCCCAGAATGCACTAAATCTCTTCCAGACTGCACTAAATGCTGCTTTTCTGGCTTATCTCTGACTGTACAGACTGGTTCCCAGGAGTCATTGCAGTCAGTGCTTCTCATTCCCTGTTTCCACATCTCCCTCCTTTCTATCTCAGCTCCTCTCCTGCATATGCCTCTGTGCAGGTCTCAAAGCAGTGGGATAAGATAAGAAGCTCCTCTATATTTATTTTTATTTGAATCCTTTCACACTCCACTAGCTTCAGGGTACAAAGCCTGGAAGACAGCTGTGTGCATTATGCCAAGTCACGGCTGCACTAGAGCCTCTGCGTGCAACTTAACCTGATGCAGAACTACAGAGCTTCATGGCTTTACTGTTTCCACAGGCCAAAAGACATCCAAGGAGGTCAAAAGGATTCTTACACTTGAGGTATTACACTTTCATGCAATGGCCTGTGGATCTGCCAGCTCGCAAAGAGGCACAGCCAAGAGTTTGCCCTAGGGATTTCTGTATGGCTACAGCAGTCTATCGGCTTTATGCTTGGCAGACCTTACGGCAGGATCTGGCCTGACTTTTGAGGTGCACTATGTATCTATTTAGATGACCTGAAACAAGGCAGAGATGTTGCTGCCCATAATACAAACCTGTAACCAAGGGTTACAACATCTCATCACCTCTGGCTGCGTTACAAAGTGTAAAGCAAGAACTTCTGCTCCAGCTGCACTCCATCCCTCACTTGGTTTACAGGACATCGACTGAAGCCCCTGAACAGAGTGAGGGGAGGCAGAAGCTTCCATTAGAGAAGGTTACACAGCTCCTGCACTACATTTGTAGGCTACATTTGTAGGAGAGGAAGGAAACAGAATTACCCTGGGAAGAGGCTCAAACACACAAAGGTGTTACCATCTTTACCAGTTTTCCATGGTCTGCTTTTCTTCTGGGCCTAGCTAGGCAGCATCTTTATCACAAGTCTGAAATACAGAGGTGTTGGTCAGCCCTAGGGTCTTGCACAAGGGCACTGCATCCATTCAGACTCAGTACTACAGACCATCACCTCTGGCAGTGTTCAAGGCCAAGTTGGACACAGGGGCTTGCTCTAGTGGAAGGTGTCTCTGCCCATGGCAGGGGGTTGGAACTGGATGAGCTTTAAGGTCCCTTCCAACCCCAACCAGGCTGGGATTCTATGATACTGTTCTTATTTGAACCTGTTAGATCAGGATCTACATTCATGCTTTGATTTCTTCTCTGGTTTCATGAGATTAACATTCATTTTAGAAAGAAAGCTTTCAAAATCAGCCCCAGCCACAGGACTTCAGGTGCTAGAACCTTCTGAAAGCTGTACACCAAATGTAACAGGACAGCCAAACATTTCATCTGCCAACAACACTTGAAGCCTGTTCGAGAGATCTCCGCTTTCTTCAGTGCTTGCACACACCACAAAGAGGTCTCAGCTCTTGCCTAGAAGAAGGCGTGCTAAAGTATGACCACAGTTTCTCACCTTAGCCATGCTAATCAAGATGTCTGCGCAGGATATACAATCACAGGTCTCCTTTCTGGCTATGAGTGACCAAGGTTAAATTCTTGGCTTTTAAGTGCCATGGAGGACTGTGACCCAGGGAATCCTGGCACACAGTGACAGTGCCCTGTGTCATCCCTGCTGAGGAAGCCTGCAATGGGAGCAGATTGGGTCCATGTGCTTCTCCCCCTAGTTGTGATCACTGACTAGATAGATAATCCCTTCATGGGCTGCTGCTCTACAATTGCAGTGCAGCAACCAATCCAATCCGAGAGCCCAAACCAAGCCCAGAGGGGTAATTCCCCTCCTACTTCCCTACAACATGGTGAAATCTACTTGTCTCCATAGAAACAAATCAGTTTGATGTCCACACAGCTCCTGCATCCCTCATTGCTCTGCATCAGCCCCAAGCTGCTAAGGCTGAGAGATTTTAAGCAAGTCACTAAAGCTATAGGTCAAGAGTTTGCAGGAGAAACAAGGTACTCCTGGCATACAAAGATCACCTCACACAAGAGGTCATTTGCTTCAGCTCATCTTTGCTGTGAGAGAATTAATTTGGAATAGCCTTCCCCTCCTCCATTTTGAGGTTGATTTATCTGCCAGATCCCTCCCTGTAAAATAGGTTAGCCCAGAATATGTGAGGACTTAGAACACAAATGGGAAAGGAAAACACTCCAACACCTCAAGGGCACTTGTGAGCCAATTTCCACTTTGTATTTTTGCAGGTAATAACTGTAAAGGGATTTTCTTGTTTGGAACTCTGCATTTCACTGCAGAGGATTATTTAGAGAGCGGTACAGCCTCCAGTGCACTGCCTGATCTCAAAAAGTCACTGCCCATTATAGCGAATGCCGCATTGACTCTGGGCTGCACTGCTGGGGAAGGAAAAAGTCTTGAGAGAGTGGAAAACTGCAGCACTGCTGCTGTGCAGCTTCCTCTGGGATCTTCTGGCTAATAGAAAATGAAGTCCTGGCTCTTGCTTGCTGCCTTGGGATATCAAGGTAAAGAATAACACAGCACTCATTCTAAATGATAGCGTTGGGAACACAAAGAAATAAGCAGCCCGGTGTGTCCCAAATGGATGCAGCAGAAAGGATTACACATTTGGAGAAAATGCAGCTTTGATTTCAAGAATTACAATCCCAGGAGAAAGAAACATGACTCTGTTCACTCTTAATACACAAACATAACACCAGATCTGGGTAGCACTATCAGGATCCCAGGGAAAACCAACAGCACTGGCTGTGTCCAGAGGCCTCCAGAGCTACAGGTACAAGAAATGCTGCACTAGCATTATGTATTCTCTACTCCAGAAGTTGTAAACCTGACCTTTCTGCCTGCTTTGCTGGTTTTTTACCTTTCAGCTAGCATGAAATCTGTAGATTTGTATCTGCAGAATCTCCCTGCAACTTCCAGGCAGTCTCCAAGAGGAGAGAGGCATCAGCACCACCATAGAGCATCAAATTAGTCCAGTCCAGATGGCTATAGTGGAGAAACACAGTTACAGCCATAAAGGTAAACCCATGCTCCAGCATCTTTGCTTGTCTCATTCTCAAGCTGCACTGATCTGTCTTAATACTGCAGCAGCACTGCTCTGCTTTGGCACAAACCAACCTAATGGCAAATCCTGACTTTGCCATAACAGCAGGGTTGCAGCCCTGGAAACCATGACCTGTACAGCACCTGCAGCTTGAGCTGGGAGAAAACAAAAGGTAAGCTGTACACAAACACTGGGAATTACTGATGGGAAAGCACAGCTACAATAACATCCTAGGATTAACAGATACTAAGACCCATGAGTAACAGGCTGACCTTGCTATTTCCCACCAGCAGTGTCTTAATCTGCCCTAGCTCTCTGGAATCAGCCTGCAGTGAGTCTAGACTCGAGTTGTCCAGCAGTAATGGCTCTTCTGTGTCCAGGGACACCCCTAACTGTGCAAGCCATTCATCACATGGATTAAAAAGGGGGTTTCCCCCATTGCTGCCCTTCTCTCCTTCAGAGAGGGAAACCGGATACAATGCTAAACTTAAAGATACCAAACACTCATGGTAACTGTCAGCTTAGACTTCTTGTCACAACTCCAACACCTCTAGAGTCATGGTATTTGCTGCAAGACCCAAGAGCAGAACAAACGTAGCTCAAGGCACATTCCATCAGTGCGGTATGACACTTCCTGTACTCCCAGACAGCTCTGTGTGCTAGGAAAGGAGACAGTCTCCCCAGAGCCTGAATGTCATAAAGGGTCCAGACAATTGAAAGAGTTCATTGGGAAAGGCCAGATCACTTTGATAAGCCCACTAACACAAACCCAAAAGAAAGCTGTATGAGGAAGAGATAATAAATACCTCAAGCCATGATGAGTTTATAAAACTCAATGCAGATACCCTGCTTAATTTATCTTGGGTCAGTGGTAAGAGGCAGAGTGTTGTTGACAGGGAGAGAGGCTGCTTCCCTTCAATAGGCTAGGCAGCAAGGCCAGAGTTCTGTGGGGTAACTGAGTTATGCTGCGCTCAGGCATCATGACCAAACTGTTCTAGGTGCATGGTTGTGCTGCAGAGGGAATTTCAGATGCCATCTTAGCTCTCTTTGCCTGGAGAAGTATGCAGGAACAGTGCCAGGCTCCTGGCTATGCACTGCACCTCCGCAGTTTCAGATATAATTAGGATAACCCTGACTGGAAACACAGTGCAGAGGCACTGCTGCTTCAGCCCTTGAAGAAAAAAAACCACAGTGCAATGACTGCTCACGCCTCTAGTGCAAAGTCAGAGGCATTAAACTCTACTTCAGAAACCACACAAGACACCTCCATTATACCAGAATGAAAGCTAGATCAATAGCCCCAGAAGACATGAGCTTTTGACCTCCTAGCTGGTTCCAGTGTGTCTGCCAGACATCCCAGGGAACATTTTTCTCTGGTCAAGAGTGGCATTGACCATAGGAGATGCCAAAAGGTCATATTTATTACAGATACACATCCACAGAATTTCTAAGGGAAAGCTTTCAAGGGCTTAAATTCAGAAAGCAGAGAAGGGTTGAAACTGGTGTTGTCTATTAATGGGCACTCCAAATCTATAGCAAAATTGTGGTGTAATGACCTGGACAATCAGACCAGAGCCTTCACTCTTCCATTCCTTTCCCTGTTTCCCACAGGCAAAGGATATTCCTTCCTCTGGTATCTTCCCTTCACGCCTTCAAACCAAAACACTTATTTCTAACAACATTTGCTTTTACCTGTCCACGTATCCAGCTTGAATTCAACTTTGTCCACACAGAAGATGGCAAACTATCAAGTGATAATGCAGTGCTTCCCTTGTTCTTTTGCAGCAAGTATTCTTTAAACATCATTCTTGCAATAGTCTATACAAATTCATTCAGGAAACGGATCCCTTTCTCTAAGATGAGTTTGAAGTGCTGGGTAGTTTGCAGGCCTGGCATAACAAACACATCTTGGATGAAGAGACATAAACAGAGTAATGCTTAGGAAAAGGAACATCAAAGTAGGACACTCCAGAGGGAAGAAGAATATTGCTAGGATCTCTGCTGAGAGCTGCACTGATGTAGAAGAGGTGACCTGAGCTTCAGCACTGGAGCTGCAGCATCAGCTCTGCAGTGTGACACATGTCATGCACCAGTCCCTGAGGGTATTCAGCATTTTGGTGTTCCAGTCTCTTCCTTACCTCTAGCTACAACCCCACTGCGACAGATCTCCTCTCAAGGCCACCACCACGTTTAGACAACTCCCAGCTATTCATAGAGGAGCTTCTATTAAAAGTAAAAGCACAATCAGCTTAAGAAATAGCCAGAGATTACTCAAGAGATCACAGCAGCCTGAAAGACAGAAAACCCAACATGTGTATGAGAATCAATGGGCCCCATCCTGACCCAGAGCAGTATAAGTTTAGAGTAAATCATAAGCAAGTCAGTGAAGCTAAATACCAGCATAAAAACTGTAAGGGTCAGAGCCCTGAGCCAGATCCTACATAACTTACTCTACATTTACACATGCAAAAATGGCAGGAAGGCAAAGAGAAGGAACTAAACAGACTGCAAGATTTTTGCCTTTAGGTACCTCTTTCCTTGCTCTGAGAAATTCAGCACAGCCTCCCCCATCCCGGCATCTCTGGTCTCAAAAGGAAAAAGGCAAATATAATAGTTTTTGCTAGTGCTCTCCAGGGTGAGTTAGCTCTGCTATAAAAACATTTGCAGATGTTGAGAACTGACTGCTCAGCATCTCTGTCGATTTCTGCCCATTGATGCTTTGAGTTTAAATGCAGCTGAAAAACTACTCTGAACTATGGCTGCAGTTTATGCTCAACTTTTACAGAGCCTCACAGCAACACTGCCTGGCTCTGCAGCCAAAATCCACAGCAGTATCAGTTTAATACCAGCAATGTCCTCTCTCAGGCATCCCATGTACTACAGTAGCCACTCTTGCACCAAGACAGGATCCCAGCAATTCTCATGTTTCTTACAGTAGTATTAACTCTTCACCCTTCAACACAGCTGCAACTATGCAACCTAAAGCCATAAGAAACAGAAAAGGGACTGTTAAAGGGGACTGCTGAGGCAATACATTATTAAAACAGTATTTTCACCACCAGAGACTCAAGTTCAATTCCCATTTCAGTCACAAGTAAGGTACTGGGTTTATTCCAAACCTCATTTTGTATAATTTATTGTTCATTATGACTGAAACAAGTATTCTAGCAGAGCTTATAGTTTTAGGACTGAGCTCTGATTTTCAGGAAGGGAAGAGTTGACAACATAGGTCTTCGAAGTTTCTGGATTCTTTATACTTATCTCCAGGAGCATTTACAGAGACAGCATCTTTTAAAGAAAAAAATATACCCTCAAATATCCATGTTAGAAATTGCTGGTTTCAATACAAAAGCTACACTGCTCCTCTGTTAGCTGAACTGCTGTGGCCAGGGCTCTAAGAAAAGCCACACAAGTCACAAGACTTGCAGAAAAGTGGCAGAAGTTGGCAAGTTTGTTTCCAGTCAGCAAGACACAGCTTGAGGAGCTTGCATAACGTCTGCTTCCAAGATGCTTCCAAAAGCATCTTGTGTTGAGCTGCAAGAAGCTACTGACCAGAGACTGAAGCACCATCTCAGTTCCATTTGGTCGTGGCTGGGGCTGCCAAAGCTTTCAGAGCATCTAACATGGCAGAGAACAATCAGAGACACTGTTAGATTTCAGAGTCTGGGCTCACTCTTCCTCTACTATGTCTTGAAGAAAAGCAGTTCTCTATTATAATCAGCACCAGCCTAAGAGCTGTGACAAGCTTGAAGGTCATGGAGGAAGCAATAGTCAGCAACTTCACTGTCCTGTCTGTCCATCTATATAAGATGGTTTAAGAAAATTACTGAGCCACTTTACATTTACTTGTTATTCAAGTATTCACTAACCAGGCTTTGGAAACAAAAAGCTGGACATAAGCACAAAGTTTAATTGTCTAAATCCCTAACACTGTGCTCTCAGCTGCAGTCACAATGTTTTTATGCACACTCTTGCCTGCTCCTCAGTAAACACTGAAGTGTTGTCTCAGTCCTCTCTTCCCAACCACCTCAATATTTACAGCAGTGAGTCCTGAGCAAGACAACCAATTCTCATGACTAAACTCCATCAGTTCACTCAAAACCAAGCATGATGCATGCTTCAGAAGGATGACAGAGAAATGTAAATAAGGAGAAACAGCTTTTTGGAGCTTTTCAGAACCAGCCCTACTTGCAGTCTGAGCACCCCCGGGGCTGACCAGACCATCTGGGAGTTTCAAGTCAGTAGGAACAAAACCTTGGGCTCACTCCTCTACAGGGCTGTGCTACCCATCCCTGCTCTGAAAGGCTTTCCCAATGTCTTCTAAGAATACCTTATCTCCTCAAATCCAGTATCTGATCTATACCAGCAGCCAAAGGTGGCTGCCTCAGTTCCAAAGTCTCTGCAGAGCAGACCTAAGTAACCAGGAAACAAAGCTGCATGAATAACTAAAGCTCTTGGCACACCACTTATGGAGAGAAGGCAGGTCTTGAGGGCTGAGGCAGACATCACTGTACCCACCCTTGCAGAGTCTTAATTTATTGTTAGGAAGAAGAGCTTTCTACTTTATGGTTTACCGTTTCTAGTGTTATTTCAAGGGTCCATTCACGATATACATCTCCATGACATGAGGTGAACCACCTCTCCTTTCTACAGATGGAGAATGCGGTATAAAAGAAACTTAGTCAGAAATTAAATTAGTTTCACAGCTGAGAACAGAACTCTGTCACAAGGCTGAACATGCCCATCTGCCTGTTAGACACAGTATTCCGTTACACTGAGCTTTTACTCTCTATCAGGATGTGCAAAACCAGATCAGAAAGTTCCAAGAGGAATAAGAAGCTGTCCCCTCACACATGACTAGATTTCTTTTTATTCTGAACCAGACTTCATTTCAGCTCTCCTCCCAACCAGCACTACTCTGACTCACATGGTTACAGATCTGTGAGTCCAAGAAGTACTACATCCAAAGTTTTTTTGGTGGTATATCAAGGAAGCAGGTTCACCCCCTGCATAATACCAGTAAATTTCCTTTCACAGGTGCCACCTCAAAACCCAGTTCACATTGGGCATACTGGCTGAACACCATATGCTTCTAGGTGACTGCCTGATACTCCTGTAAATCTTGTTTTGCCACTCAAATGCACTGCCTGAAACAAACATCTGATTCTTGGCTCACATGGGTGGAGCACACATGGGTTTGCTCTTGTCTAATAAACTCACTGCTCAAGGCATCATAATGAGTTTCACCCCAGCAGCTAGAACACAGCAAGAACCGTTTTCTTTATTAGCCTCTGTGAAGTTGTCAACTTCTTCCAGTTCTCCTCAAAAAGTTTCATCTTAAAGATGCCAAGAAATCCTTACTCTGAAGAATTTTTACTCACACTTGGATAAACAGGCTCAAACTTGAAGTACAAAGTAGGGACATTCAGTAACTCACCAGCTCAGGAAGGGGATTAGCTTCCTGCCTTAGAATAACATATTCAGAAGCTGCCTCAGATAGGAGGTGCTGCAGACAGATTCCCACACCTTCTATTTAAGCCTAGCAGAGTTCTGCCTGCCCAGAGCATCTGGAGAACATAGGTTCAAGGACTTGACTTGGCGTCCCCAGCTAGGTATTGGACTACGGCTTCAGGAAACAATTGATAGCCTTTAAAAATAGAACCTCAATTGCACAATACTGAGCACCAGCTTCCAAAGTGGAGATACAGCCAGCTTCCTTTCCCTGGGTAAATTCTGATATGATCTGAGACATGCCATAAGGATCTCTTCCATGAGAATATAAAGGTAGTGGGCAGTTACCAGAAGTATGAGATCATGACTAAAGAGTTAAGCTGAAGCATAGAGTCAGACAGTGAGATCTGCAGAGAACATCTAACTGCTGCATGAAGTAGAAAAGATCCTAGACTTGTATTTATTTGAGCCAACCCATGTAACATTCAAGCAAGTAGTCAGAGGACAGACAGACACTGCTGCTGCATCTACACACATTGAGATTCTGAGACATGGTTTTCCTCCTTCAAAGCCATCCATGTTACATTATGTTTTAACTTAATTACGTACCTCCTAGCATTCCTCCTCCCACCAGTGTTTGCTCAGAGCTGTGCAGATTTCTCTTCAGGTAAATTATCTTACTTTGTGGCCTGCTGTACCACATTATTCATTTCCCCCAGTGGTCCAGAGTTTCTTCCTTCCCCAATTAATCAGAAGTGAAAAAAAGGTATTTTCTCCACTGAAGACCAAAGGCTTGCTGCCATTTGAAAGACTATTTATTTGACCACAAGTTATTTCTCTCAAGAGCAGAATCTTACTCCTGGCTCTTGCACCATCCTCTGCAACCCTCTGTAAAGTCAGTTCCCAAGCAATGCCTATGTCTTTAATCTGCAAATACACCACAGGATTTGGCCAGCTCACAGATGTATTTATCACACAACAATTAAGGGTCCATGACTTGCAATTACTCTCTGCTCACACTTTAGGCACACAAATGCATCTCAAAGCAGAGCAAAAAAATAGAATAGAAGAATCATATTTAAGGAGCCCTTCTGTGGCCAGACCAGAGCAAGTTAGTGAGTGTATCTTCTTACTCAAATTTAAATCTGCCACTAAAGTACTGCACTGATGCACAGCACCACCCAATACAGCAGATGTCCTCAATCTATATATAATGTAGCTATGACTTTTAGAAGATTTAAACCTTCAATTCTCTTCATGGCACTCCAAACATGTACTACAGCAGAAGCTTGAGCAACTTCAAAGCACAAAGATCATTGACAGAACAGTTTTCTAGGAGCATCTGAACAGACCAAGTATCTAGATCTCAGCATGCATCCCTATAGGATCTTTCACTTCTAGATAGTTGCTAAATACTGTTGTTGGCCTCTGGAGGTATTCTGCTGGGGAGGCTTCCCACGACAAAGCAATGTGTTATCAAAGGCAGCATTCCCTCATCATATCTTGGGGGTGTAAGTATCTCTAAGTGGCTGGGGAAGGTTGAGATACAAAGAGAAGTTGCTATACCCAAGTTATTACACTGAAGCCAAACTAAATCCCGTGACTTCAAGATCTGGCTTTGCATTTTCAGTATGCGATGCTGCAAGGCAAAACCACAGTTGCAGCACACGCTGCCTGGCCCTTGCCTTGTATTGTCAAGGCAATTGCTATAGCACAAGTACCAAGCTTAATAGGTATTTATCTTTACCACTGCCACAGGCATTGCAATGCTGCATTTTACCTGCTTTTTTACCCATACTGAAACTTCAGTTTGCTAGGAGAGAAAGCAAAACACAGTTGCATTTAGGTCAATTTCCTTCCAGGTAACATACAAACATCAACTAATCCAGCATATACCATCAGAGCCCAGTGACAGGTTTCTAAGTTCCCAAGAGAGAATGCTTTTGGGGTAACGTTCAAGACTGGGGTCAAGTAAATGCTGATTCCCTTCCCACACCTTTGGCACCACTTAGCTCCCCCAAATAAACGAGATGGTTTCACCTCCATTCAAGTCCTTCCACCTACTACTCCCAGTCCTTAGTCATTGCCTCCTCATCAGCCCCCTTAAACCATCTGTTCTTCAGAAGTCAGAGGTGCTTTGTTTTCTCCATGAAGAATGATGCAACTGTCCTAGCAGGGCTTAAGCAGCACGCTTCCTTGGATCAGAAAACAAGAACACAAGGTGCAGACATTTACAAAGCCATCTGAACACAACCCAGTGTTTTTGGGTTTTCCTGTTTGTTAAGCAGAGATAACAGTAATATTCCCATTTGTGTAACAGATTTGTGTAACAGCATTCTTAGAATTTAAAACAAACCAAACCAAAACACACACACTTAAAGAATCATAGAACAGTTTGGGTTGGAAGGGACCTTAAAGCTCATCCAGTTCCAACCCCCTGTCACAGGCAGGGATACCTTCCACTAGAGCAGTTTCCTCAAAGCCCCATCCATCCTGGCTTGTATTTGTTATTTTCACATGGTAAAAGAATGGCTTGAACATGAGTGACTGTACAACAGCTTTGAGGGATCTCTTGTATATCCCCTCTTCCCGCTCCTTTGGGCTCTCAAATCAAATTAGCAAAATCCTTCTGATAAAGACTAAAGCGTGCGATATTGCTAGTACTGATGCTTGCCCTAAGACCTTCTAATTAAAGAAAGAGGGCAGCAGGGAAGTAACATCACCTCAAGAATAGACTAAATGACCCTTGAGGTCCCTTCCAACCTGAGTTATAACCACACCAACAGGAAACATGTGGACCTGACCCAATTAACCTTCCTTCCAGTTCTGGGGCCCAGGACAAACCAGCCTATATGAGATGTGTCACCTGTCTGGCTTCTCTTGTCTCTTCAGTGATTTTAAACACCATCAGCTGGTATCCCAGTCACCATGCTGAGTCTCCGGCAGCAAAAGCACACATAGCAGCCACACTGACATCTGGTACCATAAATACAGGCTCTGCACTGTTGGATAATCTGTTAACAGCAGAGTAAGTGGCACTGCAAGAGCAATTAGTAGTAACTAGAAAAGCATCACGTTCAAGATGTGTTTGCTAAGACATGTAACTAAACACTGACTGCAGTCAGCATCACTCCTCTGTGCAGAGAGGTTTCCAGCATGCGTGGGATTCAGTGCAAGGTGCCAGCACCAGCTCTGGACTGAAATCCTGCATTGCCACAGGCCAGGTCTGGCAGTGGAGGCAAGTGTGCTGCCCCGCGACATGAACATGGCTTGATGGCAATTTGAAAGGAGCCCTGCAGGCACCAAGCAGGGAAACCATCCCCTCTGCTGAAGCGTCCCCATGGAGCACAGCAGTCAGTACCAACTGCATCAGCATTTGTCCTTGCACATTCCCATCCACTCAGAGAGAAACTCATCAGCACTCACGTTCACTGTGCAGTCAGCAGCTGCTGAGCAATAGCTGCACCACCATCCTGGTATCAAGCTGGAGCAGTGACATATGTCATATCCACACTACAGCAATAGTTGTATTTGTACACAGTAGGTCTACACACAATTCCTTCTGATGCCTATTCAGACAAGACAACAGCCCCTCTCACAATTACATTGAGGAGCCATGCTGATTCCGGATACTATTTCCATAGCTTATCATGGTTTCCAATACCCACACAAAAAGAAGAGAAACTACATACAACAGCAGGGCCCCAACATTTTTATAACAGGATTGGGTTTTGCAGCATATACACATATATTCTGTGGTAGGATGTCTCACGTTACCAACCTCTAAACCAGCCAGCACTCAAGGGTGTCAAATAGAGAAAGACCTCCTCACTCTGACATATCTTCCATTCCCACTCCAATTATTTCCTCTAAATGCTTTTCTACAGACAGATCTCAGCTTCTGCTCAGGGGACCCTTCATTATTTCATTTTCTAAAAGCCACAGCACTATAAGTTGCTGCTGGAGAGACAACTGATGGGGACACAGCGAGGTCACAGGTTCTCCTGGGACAGCAGTCATCAGAAAGAGACAGAAAACAATTTTAATTCATTTCTTTTTCCACCAGGCAAAATCGAATCCCCAGTTCTCAGTTGGTGCAGTGGAAACACCAAGGATTAATATATTCCCTTCTGTTTGCTCAGTCAAAAGCAGAGGGGCAGCAAACCCCAATGCACTGACTGCCCTTCCACAAACCCTCCTCTGGCCCAACAGCCACACATTAGATATTACGCCACTGCAGCACTGACTGCATAGATGCTCTGGAAAGGATTTACGAGGGTAGGCTGCCAGTGCTTCGAAAGCATAAAAACAGCAGAGCCAACAGGTGAACCTGTTTTGCTCACGTATTTCAAGAGACCTATTTCCCCCTTCTTAGAAAGCTACAGCACAGCAAGATTTCCCTTTGGTGGTAGGAATTGTTCTTTTCTTCCTGTGTCTATAGACAAATAAGCGGATACTCTATGATCTGAGGCTCAGTAAATTGTTCCTGCAATGTCCTTCCCTTGGCATAATTCCCAGCATCCCTGGGGGATACCGCATGGACTGTTGGAAGTTAGCGAGAAAGGATCCCAAACTCTTTGAATGCATATCTATAGCAAAGAAAAACAGTAATCTTATTCTGACCATGCTTTCTCTGCACTAGATACAACCCCTGCGCTGCCTTCCTACTACACACAGCACATCCTGCACTCAATGCTACCCTCACACAGGTCTAGAATTTGAGGCTACTTGCAGGTAAACAAGCAACTCATACACACCACAGACCCTTCTGACAGTAGAAAAGCTTTGGAAACTACCTGGCAGCAAACAGCTTAAAAGACAAAGTGGGCGGGGGGGAACAATACACAGTAGATGTGGTCACAAAAGCAGTTTGCTTGAAGAGAAAAACCCACGCAAGCATCTGAGCAGGTATCACAGCAGTCGCTGCTTCCCAGGCAAGTCACCAGCAACCTGCACAGCCCCCGGAGCATAACAAGTACCTTGATAAGTAAAACCTGGACATGACTGAATACCATTAATTCAGGAGGCCAGAAACAAGCTGAGGAACCACCCCCTCCCCTCCTCAGGTGTTGTGTGTCTACACTGGCACAGATAACCAGGCAGCACGGGCTGCAACTGACTCAAGTTGCAGATGATGAATGCGAAGGTCACATGAAGGGAAGGCATCAGTATATTGCCTGTCACAAAATGGTAGCACGCGGCGATTTGAGCATATAGGAGGGAGATAACCCCATCCTTCCTATAGCCTC
>NW_009935395.1:5707-8422 GCF_000696875.1 Nestor notabilis | reverse complement strand
TGGCAGCGTGGGAACCGGGCCTGGCTCCAGCCCTGCCCTGCCCTTGCCCTCACTCGCTGCCTCAACCCGCTCCTCTTGGAAAGCAGAACCGGAACTCAAGCCGTAAAGGAGAAGGGCTCTGCCTACTGGCCACTTGGCTGGGCGTCCCCTTTAATTACCTCCTTAATTAGGCTTTCATCTGACACTGGGTTTTTCTGAGGCTCGATTCACCTGCCTGCAGATCCTCCTTGCAGCGTGTCCGTGGCGGCGGCGCCGGCTGTGACAAAGGTGCTTTTGTCCTGCCGGAGCCAGGAGCACTGTGAACAAACCACAGGGAGCAAGATCTGGGATGATGGGGGTTATTGTGCAGCCAAGGGGAAACTGAGGCACGAGGGAATGACTTGCTCGTGGCCATGCAGCAAGCGGATGGCGATGCTCCTGCTGCTGCATCTCACCCCTGCATTGGTCCATGGGTCCATCCCTTGCAACCAGTTGCTGATGCAAGAGAGAAAACAGGTCTGTGCTGTCCCCTTCTTGCTCCCTCTCCGGTTCCTGGGCAGTGAGAGTGCCTTTAACTCCTTGCTGGGGGGTGAAACGTGTCCGGGACTTTCCCTGCAGCAGGAAATGGCTGTTCACTGAATCACACACAGCGCGTGGGTCCTGCAGAGCTCTGTCAGCCTCACAAGGGAAGGGCCAGGTGACGGGCATGGGCTGCAAGGTGTGAAGGAGGATGCAGGAGCCGGGTCCACGGCGCTGCAGGAGACAGCGGGAAGGAGACCAACAGAAAAAGGAAGCTGGGTAACATACCACAGCCCAGGGAAAAAACACGGCCCCGCTTGCCATGGCACTAAGATTAGCAGCAGAGGAAATGACACCGAGAGATGTCATGGAAGTCTGCTAAAGTTGGATTGCTCCTTCTCCTGTTCTATACTTACCCTCCATTGAGGGTGTAATTGCGCCGTTAGGTTAATGCGAGGGACCGGTGTAAATGAGAGGTCACGCTTTGTTGACATCCTGCAGTCCAACTATAGTCATCCTTCCCTCCCTGCCCTTAATGCCTTGTGGCTGCTCTGTTTATTTTTGGTGGAAGGGGAGAGAAAAGGCAATCGGATGTTTATCCTTCTAGGAAATTAGCACCATCATTCCCGGGCTTAATTGGAGCTGCAGATGAGAGCGGTTGGGCTCTCTTGCTGTGAGCCCAAACTGAGCCTCTTCCCTTTGTGGCGCTGATGGGAATGGAGATGGGGATGGGAATGGGGATGAAGAATGGAGATGGGCATGAGAGTGGAGAATACAGATGGGGATGGAGATGGGAATGGAGATGGAGATGAGGGTGTGAATGGGAATGGGAATTGGAGTGTGATGAGGATAGGGAAGGCATGGGCAACAAGGATGGGGATGAGGCTGAAGATGGGGAGAGTGATGGGAATGGGGATGAGGATGGGGATGAGGATGGGGATAGGGATGAGATAGGGATGGAGCTGGAGATGGGGACAGGGACAGGGCTGGAGATGGAGATGGAGCTGGGGGCAGGAATGGGGATGGTCCAGAGCAGGAATCTGCCCGGGTGGCTGCAGCGGATGCTGTGGTGGGACAATCCCGATGATCCCCTGCCAGGATGCAGGACAAGGCACAAGGCCCAGACACACTCAGGGCTGCAACCACGCAGTGCGGCAGCAGCAGCGGCCAGCCCGGAGCTCCACACTCCCACCAGGACGTGTGCAAGGCTTCCACAGCATGGAAAATATTAATTGTGGGGTTTTAGTTCACTTTTTGCTAATTTAGAAAGAACGAAGAAAGCAAAAGCAGGAGGAAGCCACGTACAGTCACTTTGTGCTGGTCCCACCCCCTTTATCTCTCCTTCCATTCGCTCACCATCGGTGCAAGAGAGAAAAGAGAAGCTGAGTCTCTCGCTGCCTAAATGTAGAAAGTTTTGCTTCTAAATCAGTTTGTGATGGAAAGGAAACACGTCACGTCCCTGGGGAAGTGGCTGGTTTTCAGCAGCCACAAGCCCAGTGCCGAGTGCTGCAATGGAACAGCCAGCACTGAAATAGCTCCACGCTCTGTTATTGTCACCGAGAGAAGGTTTTTTCTCTGTCTACGGGTGTCATTTTTAGCAGCCAGAGGAAGTTTTATTTGTATTTGTTAGCTCGAATTTCCACTGGCGTGGCTGGTTCGCTTTTTCGTTTGAAGGTCCAGGAAGGGGAAAGGAGAAAATAGAGTGGGGTGAGCTCAGGTGTGATGGGCTCAACGGGGTGCAACGTGGTACCCACAGCATCGCTGGCATGTGTGCACCAGCCTTGCGGGTCCGAAGGGAATTGAGATGCCACAGGCCCAGGATGGGGTTTGGATGCTTCCAGCCCATTCCTGGAGCAAAGCCACCCACTGGATGGGATGGCTGAGGAGGAGGAAGGCTTTGGGTTTAAAACACTGAGAGAGAATTGAATGTTCCTGGTGAGCAGCGGCAGCTCCCAGCAGCACATGGGGGGTGTTTCTTTCCCAGACTGGGCTGGAGGCCAAGAGAAGCCTGCACTAAACACGATCACTGAATAAAAAGGGTAATAATTATCTATTTTTAATAATTATTGAAGTAATTACTCGAACAAGATTAAGCCTCAGCCCCTGGATCAAGGAGAGACAGCCCCGGGTCCCATCCACTGAAGCAGAGCAGGAAGTGTCTCCTCTCCCGTGGGACCACCCTGGGAAACCCCGAGTTAGGAGCAGGTGACCTTTAGG
>NW_009935395.1:0-5697 GCF_000696875.1 Nestor notabilis | reverse complement strand
GGGACCCCCATGGGAAAACACAGAGTTAGGAGCAGGTGACATCAAGGAACAGGGACCAGGGGCCACCACTTGCACCCCCCTGGCCGTGGTGGGACGTGGGGACGATGTGGGGACAACCCAGCTCACCGGGAGCCAAGTGATGCCAGGCAGCAGCTCCCCCTCGCCCAGGGACTTGCACAAGAAGGGATTAGCAGGATCAGCTGATGATGATCTAAGCACATAACTATATCAACCTGTGAATTAATTAATGATATCTCACGCTCCATAATGGCTCTATCTGCAGATCTGTGTGCTCCTCAAGCAGGCAGTGAATTAAGCCTTGCTGCACCCCCCGGGAAATAGGTCAAGATTGTTAATCCCCATGTGCCAGTGGGGACGCGGCGGCTTGATGTGGGGATAAACAACGCTGCCCGATTTGGGTGCCAGCGAGAACCTGTGAATTAATTAATGATATCTCACGCTCCATAATGGCTCTATCTGCAGATCTGTGTGCTCCTCAAGCAGGCAGTGAATTAAGCCTTGCTGCACCCCCCGGGAAATAGGTCAAGATTGTTAATCCCCATGTGCCAGTGGGGACGCGGCGGCTTGATGTGGGGATAAACAACGCTGCCCGATTTGGGTGCCAGCGAGGGAGGTTTTCCAGGTGAGCTGAGGAGCATCAGCATCCCCATGGCACTGGGAAGGGACCAGGCTCTGGGATCAGGCGCGATCCAGGTGATGGACACCGCTGGTGGGGTGCTCCAATGCTCCCAGCCCTCAACCTTGTGCCATGGGCACACGAAGCCTCTAGCGCAGGGGTCCCCCATGTGCCGCAGGGCTGGGGTTGGTGGGGGGTGCCCATGGGGTGCTGGTGCAGTGACCCAGCAGCCGGGCGGGCCCTGGGAGAGGCAGCCAGGGCTGGGGCAGGAATTTAGGGCTCCTGAAGTAATAGGGGAGGGCGGGCAAGGCGAGGACAGGGCCATGTCCCCACCTCTGTGTGTTGTGCCAGCACCCAAGGGGCCCGGCGGGCACCAAGGGGCAGGTTGGACTCAGCATGATGGCTTCATTTATTAGCAATAATAGTTAATTCTTAGGAGGCCTCTAAAGTGCTGTGTAACTCAGAGGAGCTTTGTGGGGCTGCCCGAGGAGCCCAGTCCCACTCACTGCCCCATCAGAGTGTGCTGCTTCAGGGGTCCCAGTCCCTCATCCTGCTCCTGGCACCGGCTCCTCTTGCAGCACCCGGGATGCAAATACCAGCTGCCGGCTCTGCCCAGGGACGCTGCCAGATCCCGGGACACGGTGCTCAAGGGATGCTCCACAGGGAGAAACTGCTGGGGTTTGGTTTCTTCTCTCAGGCTCGGCTTGGGCTGGGTTTGTCCCGGCCTCGCCCGCTCCGCCGGGAGCTCTAGCACCCTCAGATGTGGTTTGCCTGGTAGAAAACAAAGGAGGTTGTTGATACGACGGTCCGGACCCAGCAGCTTTGCTCCTGCCCAGCACCAGCCGCCGGCCCCGGTCCGTGCCGTGGTGCCCGGTTTATCCCGGTTTATTCCCATCTATCCCGGTGGGAGGAGGATGTCTTTTGGGGGTTGCATCCGGAGGTGCGGTGCAAGGGGCTGGGTGGCTCTTCCAGCCTCCCCTGCCTGCACCACGGGCAGAGGACGATCTCAGCCACAGCCCCCAGCTTGTCCTCACTTGTCAGCCCGCTTCCCATTCCCTCCCCGCAGCCCTGCAGGTCCCGGGCTAACCTCCCATTTCCTCATTGCAAGGAAATGGCTAATTCCCCCCGGGCTGGTTTCAATGGCTGTGCGGATCCTTCTCCTTTGGCCTCTCACCAGTTTCTCCTTCGGTGGTTACAGCGAAGCCTTGCAGCCCTCGGGAGCAGCGCTTTCCCAGGCTGCGCAGCCATCGGGAGCTCATCCATCCATGGATACCCCGGTGCTGCTGGGCGCTGGGTTCACCCCTGCTCCGGCTTTCCAGCCTCGGTGTTGCGTTCACACGAGGTTGAGCCCCTTCTCCAGCACCACCATCGGGCGCGGTGGATTTGGCTGTGCCATGAGCCCCTCTCCCACGAGGGAACCGCTCACGTCTCCAGTGGGGTGTCATGGCACGGTTCTCAGCATCCATTTCCTCTTCTGTTTCTTGGTTTCAGGTTAAAAAAAGCCTTCCTGGTATCTCTCTGCAATGCCCTCGCTGGGGTCACAGCACTGCCCAGTCACTGCAGGCTGACGTGGGGACACAACGCTGAGGTTTGTGCTTGTCCCATAACATCAGCTCCGTGCCTGGTCTCTGCTGCTGGAAACCCCATCATTCCCAGTGGTGCTGCTCCCTGGGGACCACTTTTTGCTCTGGATCTACTCTTTAGTTTTCCTGCTAATCACACTGTCTCCTTATCTCTGGGTCACACTGCACCAGCCGCCACCGCTATTGTTCCCCTCCTACAGGCTGCATAATAACAGGAAAGACCTTTGGGTTTGCAAACCAAGACCTGTCTCGGACTTAGATGACCCAAAGGTTCCCGGTTCCCCGGTGCACGCAGCACCCACCGAGCCCAGGCCTCAGAGCACTGGAAAACTGTGGGATGCTCCTTGGGATGGCTGAGCGCAGCTGATGAATCCTCACTGCAGCAGCACTGGGGTGATGCAGGGAAGGTGATGGCAGCAGAAGGTGATACGGGGAAGGGGGGTGCAGGCAGAGCCCCCCCCCCAGCACCCTCTGCACCCAGTGTTGCTGTGGGTGCTTCCACCGAGCCCAGGCCTCAGAGCACTGGAAAACTGTGGGATGCTCCTTGGGATGGCTGAGCGCAGCTGATGAATCCTCACTGCAGCAGCACTGGGGTGATGCAGGGAAGGTGATGGCAGCAGAAGGTGATACGGGGAAGGGGGGTGCAGGCAGAGCCCCCCCCCCAGCACCCTCTGCACCCAGTGTTGCTGTGGGTGCTTCCCCGCCAGGGTGAGGCAGGGCTCATCTCTCTCTCATGCCACAGGGGAAACTGAGGCAGGAAAGGGCTTCCCAAGGCCACAGCCACCCATGGCTCCTGCAGCACCCACTGTCAGGCTCCCCCCTTCCAGCCACCCCAAGGCTTGGTTTATGGGCATCTACCCTTTGAGACTGACCCAGCAAAGCCAACACGACCTAAAAGTTCTGCCCATGGGCCCCTTCAGCCCCCTGAAGAGGAGGGAGGAGGGATGAATCCATCTCCTTTTCCATGTGTGTTTTAGCAGGAGGGTGTGTAGTTTTCACAGTGAAACCAGGAAAACCCGGGTGAGGCAGGAGCCGGCGTGTGGAAGGCCACAGGGCCGGGATCAGGAAAGCTGCCCAGCAGTTTCTCCTTGGCTGGAGTTCTCCCTGCCAAAGTTTGGCCTGAAATTAAGATTTCCCACACCCAACAGCAGTGGAGAAAGTCTCTCCTCCTCCTCCAGGAATGACACATTGCCCTGAATCCCATCCCTGCCGGTGCTGAGCATCTCCCACATCCACAGGATGCTCAGAGAACGAATTGCTGCTGATGCAGCACTGGCCACATCTGGGCAGCTGCTGTTTGCCACCATGAGACGCCGCATCCCGCCCGTGCAGCCTCATCACTTGCAAACACAACACTGAGAAACTCCGGTGGCTGCATCAGATACCGCTGTGACACCCACCTCGTGGTTTGGGTGGCTGAAAGACTCCGAGTTTATTTGTTCCCCTTCTCCAGGCTGCTCTAGAAGAGGTTTTGTTGTCGAGCATCCAAGCAGCCACCTACATGTGCAGCCCCGGTACAGTCATGCCTGGGGGTAGGAGGTGGGTGACCTTTCAGGTCCCCACCAGCCACACTCTGTTTACAATTCTGTGACCTTACCAGCCCCAGATCTACATCTAGAGCACATCCGAGGGGCTGGGGAGGAAAACCTCCGTGTTCTGGTAGTGTAAAGAAGCGCCTCAAGCTTTGTGTCTGAGCATCCTTTGTAATCCAGGACTGGAGCCGCCACCGGTGGCTTCCAAAAGCCTGAAACCCACAGCCATGCACCGTGCAGAGCCTCCCGGAGCTCCTGAAACATGGAATCACACGGCAGGATGGTGATGGGCGCCTCATCCTGTCCCTCAGCCCCCAAGGCTCGACTCTGTCCAAGCTCAGCTCTCTGCTCCCCACCAGTGAGGTTTAGGCACGATTTCAGTGGGAACAACCACCCCGTTTGTCTCTCCACGAGGCACCAGGACCCAGCTCATGTTCTCCCCCCCCCCGCCCCATAAGTGCATTTCTGCTGTCATTAATTAGGTACAATCCTGAACAGTTCCCCTTCTAAAAGCCCCGGTGGTCCCTGGGGGGCCGCAGCACAGCCCGGTGCACCTGCAGGGCTCACGGCACATGAATCACTCGGTGATGAGCAGCAGGACCTGGTCACAAGACTGTGAGGAGCGAGGAGAGATCACCCATCAGCTGACAGCACCCGAAGGGACACACTGCACACGGTGATGGGTGCCTGTCCCCAGCTCCCGGCATCACACAGCCCCAGAGGGAGGAGGGGGGTGGGTGGGCAATGGGAGGTAGGGGTGCTCAGGGCTTGTATGGGTGGCTGTGGGTGCTGCCCTGTTTGGGGGATGCTGATCAGGGGGTACTATGGAGCCTGAACCCAGCTGGGATACTATTAAATAATTTAGAATCACAGGTTTGTGGAATGGTTTGTGTTGGAGGGACCTTAAAGCTCCTCCAGCTCCAACCCCTGCCCCGGGCAGGGACACCTTCCACTAGAGCAGGTTGCTCCAAGCCCCTGTGTCCAACCTGGCCTTGAACACTGCCAGGGATGGGGCAGCCACAGCTTCTCTGGGCACCCTGTGCCAGCGCCTCAGCACCCTCCCAGGGAAGAGCTTCTGCCTCAGAGCTCATCCCAATCTCCCCTCGGGCAGGTTCCAGCCATTCCCCTTGTCCCACCCCTACAGGCCTTTGTCCAAAGCTCCTCTCCAGGTTTCCTGGAGCCCCTTTGGGCACTGGAGCTGGTCCGAGGTCTCCCCATTATTCCTCCCATTATCCCTGGGGTTAAGGAGGCAGCTGGCTCAGGGGCTGAGCTCGGCCTGCTCTGCCTTATTAACACAACAGGCTTTTGCACTGCAGGGGCAATGGGGGTTTGGGACACTGCTTTGAGGAGGGGACCGTGGCATCCCATGAATAAGGCTCCATGCTGTGAAATCACTGATGCCAGCAATGATTATTTACCTTCCTGAACCCTGGTCAGGATGGGGTTTGAACGGCCTGAGAGAACCATGTGGGATCATCAGAACAAGTGAAAGCCCTCAGCTGCAGACTCCTTCCACACCGAGCTGTAATTTAAACCCATTCAGAGCATCCCAGGTGATATTTTGGGGGTGGTGGTTTTTTTTTGCTCCCTTTGGGTAAACTACTCTGCTCTTAACACTCCAACCCATTAAGCTGAGCTGTAACTAAGCCAGTCCAACCCCCACGCGGCCGTTTTCATGCCAGTCTAAGGCTGCCTTCGGTTTATTTTGGCTTAAGGCCGTTCCCCATCAATTGGCATCAAACCACTGTTAGTAACTGAGACGGCGGCCGTGCAGGACTAGGTTCTCACAGGCTGGGTTTAACCTCCCTCCTAACCCAGCTCCTTGTGAAAACCAGGTCCTTATGACTCAGGATCCTTGAACCAGGTTGGGGCTGAGGTGTTATCGCTGCACCCGCAGCCCCGATTTGGCAGGGGGTGATGCCACATGGGATGGGGTAGGGGTCCC
>NW_009935394.1:36432-65072 GCF_000696875.1 Nestor notabilis | reverse complement strand
AACACTAGAACAGCAAATACTGGCTGTAAGTAAGGTACGACATGCTGAAGCTCTGAGATGAAACGTAACAACTCTGAGAGCCAATAAATCAGCATTGTGATGAGTGACTATTAATCCAAAACAATAAATGCTTATCACAAATATGATTAAACAGACTCTGGTCAGATCTGTTGTTATCTCAACCCTTTGTGCCCCACGTTGGGAGCCAAGAAGAAACTGTCATGGTTTAAGCCCAGCCGGCAACTTGGAACCACGCAGCTTCTCTCTCACTCCCCCCCTTTTCCTTCCTCCCCCCGCTCCCGGAGGGATGGGGAGGAGAATCGGAGGAATGTAACTCCCACGGGTTGAGATAACAGCTCTCCAGTAACTAAGGTATAATACAAACCACTACTGCTACCAATAATAATGATAAGAGGAATAACAAGGGAAAAGGACACAACCGCTCACCACCCGCCGACTGATACCCAGCCAAACCCGAGCAGTGATCTGGGCCTTCCGGGTAACTCCCCCCAGTTTCTATACTGGGCATGACGTGCTGTGGTATGGAATACCCCTTTGGCCAGTTTGGGTCAGGTGTCCTGTCTCTGCTTCCTCCTGGCTTCCCCTCCTCCCTGGCAGAGCATGAGACTGAGAGAGTCCTTGGTCAGAGTAAACATTACTTAGCAACAACTAAAAACATTGGTGTTATCAGCGTTGTTCCCAGACTGAAAGTCAAAACCACAGCACTGCACCAGCTACTAAGAAGGAGAAAAAATGACTGCTGTAGCTGAACCCAGGACAGCATCTTCACCAAGTATTTTCTGAAAGTAACCCACCTAATTTCTGCCTGTTGCTTATGAGGCTAATAAATAGGTTCCTTTTGCCTTTTTCTCCTAAGGTAGGTATTCCATTCTCTTAGAAATAGCATTCAGTCAAATGCTATTTGGAACTTGGAATAACATTCAATGCATCAGAGGAACTCTGAACAGCACCACCACCTATGAGATTTTTAATATTTTCCTGATATACTAGAAATAATCATTCTGAAGAAAAACTATAAATTTTTTTTCAAGGCTGCACATTTCACTATTGACAAGGAAACTACATTTCTCTTTACCTTTTAAACGGTCAAAGTGTACACAAGTGAAAATCAACTCGATGATACCATTGGGTTCACCTGGTTAAACATAGTTCAAGATTCTCTAAAGTTAATGGTTGGGGGAAAAAAACGCTTCTTTCATTTACCCAAATCCAAATAATTCTGCGTTTAAATCTACTGACCAAAGAATTTCATTGTATTGTGTTTGGATGGAATGACCTTAATTTCAGCCAAATTTAACATGATTTCACTAGCTGTAGCTTATAGTGGGCCTGGAATTAGCCACAGGTTTGTTTTGTGTTTCTGTGAACCTGTTGGTCAAGGTAGCTTGTTTATATGTTCTGAAATGCTGAAACTACTGATAGACAAGGGTTCTGAAGCTGATGGGAGCAATGTTCTACTATGAGGTTTTTTTCTAGAAACTCTTAGTACAAAATAAATTATTACTGGCATTGGGGGGGAAAGAAAGGGGGAAATCTAGTGAGGTTATGTGATGCTGTTTTCTTCTAGAAAAGCCTTTCATAAAAGCAACATAAAAACTGGGAGTTTCATACAACAGAGGAAATGGCAACTACGAATTAGTTCAATTTGTTAAATTTACAGTTCATTTTCTTTTAAGACTCTAAGCTAAATTTGCTTTTACGAACTTCATGATATTTTTCATTTTAGTTATCATCATCCTTATCTTAAAATCATGTTACATTTCAACATGCAGCTTTAATCCGCCTATAAATCTACTGATCACCTCACATAACTCTGGGCATACAAAGTTATTTTTGTTTCTGTACCAGATGTAACACTGCATAACAAAACTCATTGTCTCTAAAACAAAGCTTGTAGGAAAGTAAATAGAGCTTAACAGAAAGGGGAGAATTATTAAAAGCATGAAATGCTGTGAATAAAGATGTGAAGTTTAGGTTCTAGGGGATAGAGGAGTAATAAGTAAAACAACTGAGCAGACAGCCAGAGGTAAATATAATAGATATAAGGTGCAGACAGTCATTTAGGGAGTTCCAGGTTTGGACAGAATAGATAAAAATGCAAAGAGGGATGATTTTAGCAAAAAGGTTTCAAAGATAGGATTGATCTAACACCAACAAAGTTGTTATAACACGGTGTCATTTTGAAAGAAAATGGGGAAGAGGAGACTAATAGAAAATTTTTCAGTGTAAGTCATAAGCACAACAAAAAGCTGAAGAGTAATAGAAGTGGGGTTTTTTCACTTCACAAGGAAGGATATGGTGATTTACCTTAGTAAGAACAGGTGGAGTGACAAAGACAGAAGCACTGCTGGAGGAGGCAGCATATTAGTTATACATGAGAAGTAACAGGCATACTGGGGAGATAGAATCACACCTCAAACATTGATTTGAAGAGGCAAGTAGTGTAGGAGAAAAATATTTCAGGGTATAAATAACTAGGAGGCCAAAATGGAATCAACAAAATATGGATCCTGTGCACAGAAGGAAAAATACCTTCAGCCCTGGTGGGTGTGAGAGGAATGTACCCTTCAAACCAAGTCAGGGGTGCAGGCCCCAGAAAAGGAACAAACAGCAAGTAGATCTTGTAGCTTTCTGGGGCAGATGGTTCAGACCCTAAGAGCTTGCCATTCATGCAGACCTGGGTGAGGGCACTGGCAGCTCTGTTTTCTGTATGTTATGCAAGCCCTTCCACAGAGGGTAAAAGGAAACTAGGGGCTGGGGGGAAATATAAGAAAGGCAGGGACATGAAAACAAGAGAGCACAGGAAAGGGACAGCAGAGGAGAATATGTAGGCACTGATAAAAAAAGGAGAAAGGTTACAGGAAAGAGAAAAATGGGTTAAAAAGTAAGGGAGTAGAATAAGGAAAAAAGTTTCAATGGTAAGGCATACTATTTCTTTAAATATTCTGAGAGCTATAAGGGAAGTAAAAAGAACAGTCTATCTGGTGTTTAGGAGTGGGATGGAGCTGAATAAAAGGAAAATTAATCGCTCCTGAAAAACAACTTTTATCGAGAGCATAGAATTATATATAAATGGTTTAATTAAACATTGCTCACTAGGTATCTTGTGCATGCAAGACATGCACACATCTTCCTTATCTGTAAGCTATTTTGTTAACCAGTTATTAACTTTTGACTGCTAGTTTCTGAGAGGTGATATTAAAAAGGGAATAAGAGACACGTCTTATCTACCATGTCAGTGCCAATGCTGTTTAAAGCTTAGCTGCTGGCATTATAAATTGCAAGCTGGCCAAATGGCAGCTATGCCCACTCTTCTTGCTTTTTCCCTCCCTTATCCTTTTTAAGGTTAGCAATCACACAGCAAATCGACACAGCAGAAGAATTTGTTTATGGAGGCCACACTTTCATACCACCTCATTAGTTTCCATTCCTTCTCAGAATGTTCAGTAGGTGCTGCAGAAGATCAATATCTTATGAGAATAGTTCAGTACTAGCCTGGATCCTCAGCTAATTGTTCTGTACCCTTAGTCATCCAACAGACAGCAACCCAGCTTGTTAGAAAGTGCTTTTTATTTTACTTTGGGAACTAGGGTGAATTTTGGAGTGAATATTGATTTTTACATACCTAAATCCCACTTTTAAAATTCCGTATTGTGGGGGGACACAAAAGATATAGATTCTAAATTAATTTATTCTTACTGTGCAGGCTTTATCCCATATTTCAAAACATTGTGCTAAAATGCAGCTGCTGAGGCACACAGTTTTTAATATTAAGCTTTCCCATCTTCTCAATGGGGTTGAGAGAAAAGGAAGAGAAAATTAAATAGTTATCTTCAAAGTCCACCTTGCACAGAGCCAATATGTGACCTGAAACCTACTTTGGGGGAGTTGATGAATAAAAAATACATCATTTGGTTAGTAACTATTTCATATAATAAAAGTTACTGAATCATATAAGGAGATATATGCAAATAAAGAATATAATGACAGCATTTGGTATGTAGACGTTGTCGTAAATTGTCATAACGTTGTTTTATGACCTGAAATCATAGTATTATATACTTCCCCATATGCCTCACTAGAAATACGTGAACAGTTCTGTAATACATGAAGAATTCAGTACTTAAGGAATCAAATAAACGTTAGAATGTACATTATGCAAAAATATTTTCAAATGTTTGTTGCAACTCTCCGTCTTTGTTAGCAGAGACATACTGTTAAGTGCTGACAGAGGCTGAAAGAAAGTGAATACCAGAAGAGAAAAATGTTACATCTTCTTTGTCCCAACCATAATAAAGCAATCAGTGAGGATATAATTATTCAAAATATGATTATACGTTTTCTCTGGAGTCAGTTAAGTTCATTCAGATGAATCTTTCATTATAAGCATGCCTTTAATGTGCCTGAATGTTTTTGGCTGAGGAGCTTGGTATTCTGTTCACTCTTGCACCAAAATAAAGCATAAATCGTAACTATCTCCATATATCAGAAGTCTTCATGACCTACAACTACTATACTCTATTAAAAAATGAGGCAGACGTAAGTGCTAAATGACATTCAGATTATTATCAGCACACCTGACAGAGGCAGTAGCATGAATCTCATACTAAGATTTCTTGCTTCACTTCACAGACTCATATAGACATCTGACTGTCATTATAAAAATTACCATAAATAAGGCTCTTTGTCATTTTAGTGCACAAGCAAACCCTTTGTTAGTTACAAGGTGAAAGATTTTTGCCTTTCTCAGTCCCAGGACCACAAACTGCATAGTACCAGCTTCAGAGCACTGCATGTGCTTGTGTGATATACAAGAAATTGGCAAAAAATGTTGTTTGTTTGTTTGTTTGTTTTTTCCTCTGGATCTAAGAACAAAAAAGAGGGGAAAAATAAGGTTTGGAAATTTAAAGATTTTAAGGCTTAGTGTAGATAGGAAAAGGTTCTTGCTTGAAGGATACTTTTTACATGGCTAGTGGAGTAGAGAGAAACATCACTGAAAACAAAGATATGCCCTACTCATCCAGACTGGCAAGATGATAATCCATTTGTGTAGCTCACAAGGAAAACTGAAAACAAGTCCATTATTGACAGAGGAGAGAAAGATGGAACAAGCTGCGAAAATAAGAAAAGGTGTCTGTGTAAGATAAACTTATTGAGTATGCTTTTACTAATTGGGAAAGAGCTTTCATTGGTTTAGGGGAAATTAGCACTAATTAAACAATGTTACTGTGCACTGGAAGTGTGTCCCCAGAAATAAAAAGAGAAAGCTTATGGACAACATTAAATGAGTCTCATGAGTGCAAGAAATTTTCTATCAATCAGGTAGCTAGAAATTCAGGGGGAAATGGAAAGGATAGGGGTTTTATCTTGTCTGATTTCAATCCCTTGAGTTAGTCAGTAAAAGTTCAGAGACATTAAACAGAATTTCTTGGATGAGCAAGTGGAAGGAGCTTTACTGTTCCTGGCCAAACGTCATGTTAATTATAAGAAAAATTTTGGGGACTGGAAATCTACGAATGGTTTAGTGAAAAGGTTATGATGACCCATTAAGGAAAAGTTTTGCAAATCTGTCTGTTCAAATCACTGAACTATTTATTTCTGTTCTCTTTGCTATTGATGATGTATTAACACTTTCTATAGCACTGCGGATCTGTATTTTTCACATGCTACTTCAGTGAAGTGATTTAAGGTAATATCTGAAATTAAAATTCCTGTGTAAATCAATGACCTTCATCTCCTTTGCCTTTATATAAATTAAATTATTAAATAAACAGAATATATTTTGAAATCTGTCAAAATCAAGGATAGGATTAACTTACAGATAGATAGTTTACAAGTTCAAACCAGAATTCTTTCTGTTCACATGTTATGATAACAAGCTTTGAACATATAGTGTCTACACATAAACTTGCCCATGCCTCAGTTCGGATACAGGAAATCAATCTTCTTTCCTTCTTTCCTTTTGAAGCCATGTTTAGGTACTGGATTATTAACCCCTTCTCACTACTAGTGTTTCATACACTACTAAGCTATGTTGCCTACAAACAAAATTAATTGAACTGTCTAGTACAAACATACAAATTGTTATTATACAAATAATTGATTTGGGATAGTTATGACCATTCTTTCAATAGGCCAAGATACTATCTTCTGGAAAACGTAATTGTCATTGCTATTCACCAGTGAGGTATGGGTAGGAAACAACAGCACCTCAGATAAATAAAATAACAAATGTGGTTTTGACAGCTACCATTGGACCTATTGCAAACATCTCTCTGTGACATGGTGTAGGTGTGTGAAAAAATACTCCTTTGGAAAATATATGCTCCTTTTATTCTACTCATTTACAAAGAATATGTATTACTGTCCTGGGTTCAGCTACAGCAGTCATTTTTTCTCCTTCTTAGTAGCTGGTGCAGTGCTGTGGTTTTGACTTTCAGTCTGGGAACAACACTGATAACACCGATGCTTTTAGTTGTTGCTCAGTAATGTTTACTCTGACCAAGGACTTTCTCAGTCTCATGCTCTGCCAGGGAGGAGGGGAAGCCAGGAGGAAGCAGAGACAGGACACCTGACCCAAACTGGCCAAAGGGGTATTCCATACCACAGCACGTCATGCCCAGTATAGAAACTGGGGGGAGTTACCCGGAAGGCCCAAATCGCTGCTCGGGTTTGGCTGGGTATCAGTCGGCGGGTGGTGAGCGGTTGTGTCCTCTCCCCTTGTTATTCCTCTTATCATTATTATTGGTAGCAGTAGTGGTTTGTATTATACCTTAGTTACTGGAGAGCTGTTATCTCAACCCGTGGGAGTTACATTCCTCCGATTCTCCTCCCCATCCCTCCAGGAGCGGGGGGGAGGAGGGAAGACGGGGGGAGTGAGCGAGCGGCTGCGTGGTTCCAAGTTGCCAGCTGGGCTTGAACCATGACAATTACCTTAGTAGGTATCTTCTACACTATATAAGTTTGTCTAGCAAAATGTAAATATATAAGTATCTTCAGACAGGATTCTGAACAAGGGCTTGAATTTCTATTACTCTAAGCAGATGGTAGAAAAAGAGTTGATGTGGCCATCAACAATAAGCACAAGGCTTTAAGGTTGATGTTTCTGTGTACTGATCCTAGTGGCTGTTCCGCAAAATGCATATTACCTCCTGTGCAAGTTTTAGGGAGTGGTGTGGGAGATTAACTTTCTTAACTCTGTATGAAGGAGCTGTTACTTGCCATCATGAAAGCAACAAGCACAATTTTATTAAGGAGCCGTGTCAGTATTCCCCATTCAGCCTATGGTAGCCAAGTAATGTTACAGGAACAAAGACTTCTTGAGGATGCAGTTACATCACTATCTAAAATGTTAGGTGATAACTGTAGGTATCTACTAGAGGTAAAATCAAATGCTTTTCAAAGCATCAACCATATTCAGATATCAGACAAACAAAATACAGTGAAGTTAATAAAAATGAACAGAATTACTTCAGATTTAACAACATTCAAACAAACAGTGCCATTATCAGATGCTCAATATTCCTGGTTCATAATCTTTCATTTTAATTAATCTCTTTTACCAGAAGTTACGCTGTTTAAAGTACATTTTTCTGTCAGACATTGTGCATTAAACAGTTCTTAAATATCTAAAACTAGGAGATAGCCACTAAAGCACATGAATGGACACCGTCAATGACAAAGCCAGTCCAGACAATACAACACAAAAATTATTGCAAGGAATACCAGGATCACCCTGAGGAAGTACTGATCAGAAAATGGTTTCCTTCAGTCCTTTCCCTGTCTGAGAATTGCCAATATAATTATTTTTACCCAGTGGCTTTGCTTTACATGTAAATAAACAGGAAGTGTGCAAAAAGTGGTTTAAAAAGACCTTGCTTTTTAATGCCCTAACTTTGCATTGAAGTCCTAGTGGATTTGGGATTTTGCATCCTTTGTTTTGTGTTTCCTCTGTGGTCTGAGATAATTTCATTACTTCTATGTCAAGGCAAGGATATATTGCTGTTATTTAACATACAGTTTTAAGTAAGCACAAGAATATTGTCTGTCTTTCATATCTCTGTCATACTAAACATTTGTAAACAACTCTTAGTGTAGGTGTCCTCTTTCTAGACATTAACCTCACTGCCCAGATTAAAGAAATGCTGATTTAGCTTAATGTCATGGACTTTTTATTCGAAACAATAATAAGAAGAGATAGAGGTTTTATACTTTATCACAAGTACTGAATTTTTTAGGAATGGAAAAGGAATAGGATTGTTAAATTCAAGTAAAGATTAAAAAAGAAAAGTAAAAGTTTACATTCATTTGGAAGATAAATTGCATTAAAAGGATATTTTCTTTGATATTTCTTAATCTGTGTGAGGCAGATATTTATATCAGCTGTCTTGTAAAAATTAATTTGCTAACATTTTTAAAGTTATTAGTATTTAGCATGAGATGCTGGTTTTTTTTATTATTGCCAGTTAAGATTTTAATTGAGGTTTAGTATATCTTTTCATAAACCATATTGGCAGTGTTTTTATTGGAATAACAAGCTCAAGCACATTGCATTCTTTATTTATGAAACACCTAAATATTCTGTGATTCCCTATTAAAAACAGTGCAACTACATTATTATTTATTTATTTAAATGCTAAAATCCTTAAACAATCTTAAAGTGCCTCTTTTTTTTTCTTTCTTACTTTCTCTAATGTGAGCAGAGTAGTCATGTAGCCCAGCTGAAGCTACTACCACTATGCCCAGCAGCTGAATCACACACAAGGATTTGAATCACAGACCCCAAGAGAGAATCACAGTGAATTGATTTTTGATCAATAAGAAAATCTATAGAATATGTGGAGGCAAGAAGAAAGTATATTAATTAAGAAGATTCTGTAATCCTGTATCAAGGAGTCTTTTATTGTTTCCTTTGGATAATTGATATTATGACCTTTTAGAAGAAAATAAACCTAAAGGGAAATTCATTAACTCGTTATGATATTGGATAGTTATAATTCTAGAAAGACAGCAAAACAAAATCAAAGGTTATTTCATATCTCTGCCAGAAACAGAGTATATTTAGCTATTTGAGTCTTGGTCCATTAAGTCTTGAAAAATGATGAATGGATTAATAAACACTGACTGCCCATCTCTATCAGTGCTGACTGTCCAGCATACCTGAAAGAGAGACAACATAGTGATTTTTCTTGATGTCTTTTCCTCAGTCTTAGAATGAATTGGCTGAGGAAAATGTCTGCCCAGGAGAGTGCTGGGCTTCTTAAAGAGGAGTCCAAAACAAATCTATTTTTCCAGTTCTGCAGTTTTGTATTATTGCAAACCTATGTGCTAGGTAGAATTTTATGCTGCCAAATCTGATTGCAGGATCAAAGTCATAATTGTTTAACTTTCCTCACAGGAAAAGTATTGAACAAGGTGGAATCTTTTTCATTCATCTATCCCTTGCACTTAAATTATGTGTTCTACAAAAAGAGAAAAAAAGGAAAAAATCAAATCTCCAGAATCTCCAGAGAACTCACTGCAGCTCTTTAAGCTAAAAATTTCCACAGCAATGTCACAATAGTTCAAGGCATTTTTCATCTGCAGACCCAAATATTGTTTCGAGCAAACCCTAATACTATTGCTATAGCAGGTTATCATGGGAAGCAATTGCCACCAGTTTGAGAGTCACTCCTTCTTTCTCCTGCTTTTCTTTCTCTTCATTTACATAGGGGAACCCAACAAGGAACTGATTAGCAAACTAGCATAAGACACCTGCACCTGCACGGAGTGGTTTTTGCACAGGTCCTGGAAGAGACTGTGCATTTGTTGTGAGAAGTGTATCATGCCAGGACATATGTTGCGCTGTAGAGGACACTCAAAGAGGGACATCTGCCTGGGAGATTCTCCTCCATCTCTTCCCCAGTAGCCAGTAAGGCAGTTTTCCCTTTCTCTTTTCTTTTTCCTTTATCCTTTGTTTCTCCTCTTCCCCACCCCATCCTCCCCCCCCCAAAAAAAAAAGAGATTTTCACCATTGGAGTCTGTGTGTATAATCAGCCACGAACCCTCCAATTAGTCTTTGTGCACCTAAGCCTGTATAAAAAATAAATAAGAACACATTGTGATCACTCTTTAAAAATCCATCATAACATCCCCTAAAACTAGTCTAACTACAATAGCATAATACATTCAGTGGCAAGTGGTATCTTGATGTTGAACTAATTTTTTATATTCAGGTGTACTCTGAGGGTAGCATGTTCCTTCCATGAGTTATATTACATCTCTGCTATTTTAGCCATCAAAAAACGATGTACCTACTTGTAATGTAGGTACCATGACTAACAGCTAGATATGCAATGAGAAAAGTGCCTACACAACATGTAAATATGATCGCATACAATCCCATATATCATGTAAAGCTGCAGATTTCAAGGTAACCAAGCATGTGTTTCTCTTACTCTTTACTAATACTTTCTCTCTGAGTCTAAACAAGAAGCAATTCAGAGGAACAACATTAACTAAAAATTACGTGTTGCTTTTGTCAAAGTGTAAAGATTTAACTATGTACACTTGAATATTATTTATTATGCTTTTGTTTTTCTTTATGTACTGACTGCAGACTTTCTCACTGAGGGAATGAAACCACACTGATGCAATTAGAAAAAGAATGACTTGGAAGCAGGTGAAGTTATATGCCCCCAGCAGCCAATTATTCTTGAAAAGAAAATTTAAACCAAAGCATAGTTGTTCTTATGTTTTTATTACTTACTGTTAAAATAATTGTCTACACCCAAATATTTTACAACCCAAACTTTAATAGGTTATACTACTGAATGCATATTTAGAAAAGAACTTTGAAGATAACTCAGTCGATTTTTTTCCAAGAAATATGCTTGATTTAAAGGTAGTTCTGGGCAAGAGTGTGTACAGTTTCCAACACAAGAAGACTACAATGTATCACACTTGCTAAGCAGGAATTCTTTTTTCAGGAAAACACATCTGGCATGTAAAAAAGGATGTGATAGGTGGAGAGAATTAAAAAAAGAAGAAACATTGTAGTAATGCCAAGATGGTTGTTTTCACCAAATAGATTAACTCAAGCCAAACTGAAAGCAGTCTGGCAGACTTAACATGCAACGTTAGAAAGAGCATTTGGTGAGTATGAGTAAAGATGTAAACATAGTTAAATTTTACTTTACACTCTTCAGCAGTCTCCAGTATTTTACAATGGCTGTCTAGAGCTTCCGAGTGTGCATATATAGAAGGTAAATACCCTATCACAGCTCCTTGTAGTCAGTTGATCTTCTCAAAAGAAGAAACTTACTTTAAATAATCCTTGTAAACTCCACGCTATGCACAGGAACATGAGGTTCCTATGACAGTTACCTAGACTAGGTGCCTAAAGCTGGAGTATTTGAATTACCTTTCTCAGTTTCATTAATTTGCACTGAGTTTTCTTGAGAGAAGAAGCTATTGACACAATTCACCACAAAGAAGTAATCATCTGTTTGTTTCTATACACGAGTAACCAAGCACGCTAAGAAGTCTGCTACCCACATTTTTTGGCTCAGCTGGATTTGTTGCCAAATCAAATTGCCTAGATGAAACACCTAAATTGACCTAATATCTTTACTTTGGAAAAATCAAAATTTAGAGCCAGGTCAGGATTATATTACTCAATTTCACCTCTAGTTTCTGTATAGTAATGTTAGGAAGCCTTCTAGATATTGCTGTCTAAATCTTACAGGGCAGTTGAGTTTCCCCTGATAGCCTTAGTCAAAGAAACTATGGCAGAGCCATGTATAAGCGTCATAGACATGGTGTGTGGAGAGGTTATTTTATGTTATTTTTGTGCTAGGTCTCTTTAGAAGACCCAGTCTGAGATCACTTTAGAAGTGTCTTGTGAGAGCAGCTCAGCTTTTTATGATTGTTGCTTGGAGAATTTACCATCGGGGTAGACAGGAAGGATGTCGACATGAAATATGTGAAGGAATGCTGAATGTAGTGTTTTCTAGTTTAACACCATGTATAAACTAGCATTTCTCAACAAGCCTCATGGCTGTCCTGTCATCTGTCAAATCAAGAACACTTACTCACCATTTGTGTCCCACAACATATACTCAGTTAGGAAGCTGCATGAGGTTTAGCAATCTCAGAACTATGGCCAGACCTGTTGCACTGCCTGCAACTGATTTTAGACTCCTACTGTGAGGGGAAGACCTGGATCTGTCTAAGATGGCAGACATAAACTGACTAAATTCCCCCTCTAATGGGGCTAGCAAATGTAGTGACTCTAAGAGAAGCTTCACACAGATGCCATGGAAAAGTCACTGCACTGTTATGAAAACCCCTGAACAGTCCACAACAGTAAAGGTCTGAGGAAACGTAGCATATGAGTACTGGCAAATGTTTTCTGTATGACTGTGGCATGCTGCTTCTTCCACAGTGTCTGTGTTCCCCTCGTAAGTGAGCCTGGGAAATCAATATCCAATATAATAAAACAGGTATTATGTCTCAGGGTGGCAAAGGAAATGAGATATGCAGCACACAATCACTGTCCATGCCACATGGGGAGATTCTGAACGATCAGCCACTGTGTCACATGCAATTTTGCTGATATTGAAATACGGCAAAGCACATTGTACTAATATGCTTCAGAGCTTTAAAATGCCTGCTGATTATTTGTTATGCCCCTACAGAGAGGGAACTGCTAATCTGTATGGGGCATATTGTATCTGGTTAATTTTATAGACCATGTTGAAGAGAGGCTCATGTCTTTGCTGAATAAAATTGCAATTTAAATGTAACTCTCTGCTTGTTAGTCTAGAAAGGTAGAGTCTCATTTAATTGTCTTGCATTGATTGTTTGCAACTGCTTATTAGTTTAATACAGTGTTTTGACAAAACTGTAGCTTTGTGCTTCCTTTCAAATAAATGGAAAGAGAGATTACTACTAACACAGCATTCTGTTCAATCTCAATTTCCCAATATATGGATATATGAAAAGTGTGTTTAAAACCTCTGAAATTTGCTCGTTTTTTGAACTATACACAAAAGTGGGACCTGAAAGAAAAATGAAAACGTGGAGGCTAACAGAAAAGCATTACTTTTTTCTTCTTCTTATACTGCTTGATCTATCTGTGTCCCAAGGAAATACTAATGATTTTGAACAGAGGTGAGAGTGGTGCACCAAGAGAATGAGTGAATGGCAGTCTGCAATGACCCTTACAGGCAGTTAAGCATTTATAAAGGTTTATGTGCAACACTGAAGAAAAATAGATTAGTTCTTCTATCTGTATGGAGGTTTTGCAAACCTGCTGACCATTGTTAGTGTGGTGTTCTCGTAAAAATTGCCTTGCCTACTTACTAAGCAACTAAATATTCTACAAATAGCATCTGCCAAAGTGGGGGAAGAGAAAAAACAAACATAAAACTGATTAAATAAGTGCCACTTGATTGCTTGGACTTCATTTGGTCTCATTTTCAAGAACCTCTGCCAAAAGGAAAGACAAAGTCCGACTGATCTGAACATTGCCACTAGTTTGTCTTAGGAAGATCTACAATACTCAAGAGCTTTGCTGAAAAAAAACAGGGTCTGTTGACTGTTTCCAAGGAAAGGAGACACTCCCTTGAAGTTTCAAGCTCTGCCTTTACTAATGCTTAGTAACCTCTACATCATGTTGTCATTGCACAACCTTTATATTTAAGTCTTTGAGGTATACGCAAAGGAAAAGACGCTTGCTACCTCAGTAGTAGTCTGGTTAATAGGGATTGTAAGAGCTCTTATCATGGTAATTTCTCCTTCAAAGCAAATTTTCAATCACGCTATTGACTTGATTAGAGTTGTTTGTTCTATTTTTACACCAGCCTTGCCTGCTGGCTCCACATAAATTGCACATTCACACCTGAAGGTGCCCCAATCTTTACTTCATCTCTTGTTCACACTTTTAATTGACATCTCTTTTGAACTATTGAGTAACAATACCCACTAAGTTGTTATGTGGACTGTACTAAATTTTAGTTTATTGTATTATGAAACTTGCACTTTCATACACTGGGTTGGATTTTTGCCGAAAAGTATTTTAAAAGTCCACACTAAAAAATATGGAGGTTTTTGGGGTAGCATTATTACGTTTTCATTCTTTGAAATAAAGCAGCAGAGTTCTTCTAAATTCTCAGTGGCATCTACAAAGCATCTTTGCATATATGGGATTCTATATTGTATATATATAATACATGTCATAACTATATATTCATACTTGACATTATAAACCTGTTATAATCTAAATAAAATATCCATATCTTAGCTGGAAATCAGTCAAACTCTGATCAAGTAATAAGTGATAAATGTGTATTCTCTATTCTGAGATGCAGTCTAGGGCTCCTGTGTGGCATCATGGTCCTACATAAAAACCATACTTCTGCCACTTTTTGCCATGGGGATAAATGAGAAAAATCGCACAGATTCTAAGTCCACAAGCAACAGCTGTAAGGAAGAGGGAATATAGAATACATAAGTCTACAGAAATTTCCCCCAAATTAGCCCAGATTATATGTGTGTTGACTAGAACATGATTTATATATTTTATATAAAGGTTTATATATCTTCCTGTGGTCATTTATTACACTAATTAATTATACTCATTCTTAGAAATCTATGTTTTATTTCTTGTTTGCACTTTACCGGCTTTCAGCTCTTAACTGTTGCTTCATATTGCATCTTTCTTTGTTATATTAAATAGCCCATTGGTAACCAGCAAAACTAACTGTGATGGAAAGTCAGATCAAGTTACCTATTGATCTCTATTTTGACAAACTAGAAAAAATGTCTCACTAAAGCTCTTCAATTATTTTTTTAGTATGTTCTCAGCATATTTGTCTCATTTTTAACACCCTTTTCCACAAACTTTAATTTATACAAACCATCAGGAAAGTAGGTCAAGTATTTACCAACTTGCCCATTTCCAGAGATAATCATTAACCTCTCTAATTGACATAGCCAGGCGTTCAAGGCACTTTAGGGTGAAGATCACTGGGCCAGGGCACTAGGAGGATATTTTACTTATTTACATATACCCAAAAATGTTCTTTACCTTCTTGCCCCTTTTTGTTGCTTTTATGTTGGCCACCTGATCACCTTGAACTTCTGAGTGAAAACATCTGGATAAAGAGCATTAAACACTCTAAAATGCAATTACACTAAATAGCCTTCGCAATACTTTTATCAGTAAGCACGGACTCAGCCCTATCCTTTCTTTTTAAATTATGTGTCCAACAATTTCTTATTCTTCTTGATGTCCCTTGGTAGTTGTACCTCGTTTTGTCCTTTTGGTTATCTGATTTTGACCAGCATGTCTGAGCTATACCTTTGTACTCATCTTCAGCAATCTGATTTCATTTCCATTTCTAGTACAGTCCCTTCTTGTATTAGAGGGCAACAAAAAGTTACTGATTAAATCCAGATGATTCTTTATAACTCTGCCTTTGTTCCCCACAGAATAATATTGTTTACACTTTCATTCTAAATGCTGCATCCCTAAAGGGTTGCCAGATTTTTCAGCTTTTTTTTTTTTAGATCAGTATTCCAGAAGAGTTCACCTATGAAAACTTTGATTTATGAAGTCTGCTTTTTGAAGCCTGCTATTTTTATTTCCTACTACACCAGCTTTTCAAGCCAAAGTTCCACTGCAGCTGTATTTTCTCCAAACATGTCAAAAGTTTCAGACCATTTTTGTTTTTGTTAAATTACATGTGGATGCTATAAGGAAGCAATAACAACCAAGTACATGTAATAAGCATGCAGGGAACAATGACTGGCAAAAGGCAGCAGCTTGTCAAGTATTTTTTTGGTATTTTTTATTCCACCTCATCAGGAAATAAACAAGAGAGGGAAACTTGTCCCAAAGGAAAAATTGCATGCCATTGCAGCAGAGTTGCCACGTTTAAAAAGTGCATGCAGTAGTACACATGGCTAACACTACACGGAGCAAACGAAATTGGAATCTTATGCCAAAAGAAACACAAAATTAAAGCAAAATAATGTCCCTTCTAGTGACTTTTCATGATCTGTCCATGAAGAAAATCTCTGAGAAAAATCTTGTGTCTTGAGTTCTTTTAGTAAAAATTACCCAGACATATCTTGCTTCATGATGAACAGATTTGATACTTAAATGGATTCCACAGAAAGAGAAAGCACAGATACCTCATGTAATATCTTGAACCTTCATTTATATGAGCAGTTTTTGAAAACTTGAGAGTAAGTGCTAAAATTCTGAATTTCTCTTTCCTGACTACTGTCTTATACATTCACACAAAATCCAGGCACAAGTTCCTAGAATTTGCAACAATTACCAAGAAGAACCTTTGAAACTGTAATTAATGTTTGCCAATCTAGTCCCTCAGTCACGTATAAGAATTTTGATGATGTAATACTTTATTTCCTTTATCCAAGGTTAATATTAAGAAAAATACTCAAATTTCCCAATCCAAGTGTATTTACATTTCAGAAGTTTCAGAAACTGAAAGTATTTGTAAAGTTATTTACTTAGAGGATAGGGAACTATTTCCAAAATAAAAAAAAGAATAGAAATGACAAGTGTGAGCCAGACAGTAAGATGGGACTGACTGGCATCCAATAACAATGCATTTCTAGAACAACAGCATGGTGTCTTAGGCTGTTTCCTTTCAAAGTAATAAGCTTCATGAGGCTGCAGGATGAGTGAACTTAAGTCAACTCACATCCCCAGCTTCAAGATGGAGGTATTATTATTAGCAGCAAAGAAAATGCTATAACAATTTGTAGTTTATAGAGGGCCATTTCCAAATGCTGCCTGCATTCCTAGAATCAAATAGATCAGATTATCAGTGTAACACTTGCAGATGTCTCAGAAAAGGATTTCTCTATCTGTGCTGAAAAATAGAATCATTAATTCCTACTGGTCAGCTGCTCAAGATGGGGAGAAGAAACTCATTAAAGTGTCATCCAAATTCTTACTACTTGCAAATTTTTTTGTGTTGTCCAGCCCATGCAAAATCTTTTTTTAATCAGTCAGGCCTTGCTAACTGACCAGGACACACAAAACTGCTGGACACAAGATGAGAAACTGTTGGCTACTCTCTCCAGTCCCTGGGCAGGATGGTCCTTAAGGCATTTCACACTCTTCACCATTTCCTGATGGCCACATCAGGAGGGTTCCTGCCTCAGGGGGTGCCATTTTTATCTGCTTTCATTTCTCCAAGTCTTTCACATGGCTGTGAAGTCCAAAAGGTTGCAGTGGCAAAAATCTGGGCACTGTAGTTCTTCTACAGTGATTACAGGGATGTAGCATCAGCTATGACAAAATGTATTAATGGAGTTGATAAAATGCAGACAGCAGCCTACATGACAGCCAAAGATGCTTTTTTAAGTTGTATAGACTCACTAAAGCCAGCTTTGCATTAGCCAGGTTAAATACTGTTGCACTGTGGCCTTGGGAAGACATCTCAAAGCCCTGACTAGTTTTGCACTTCTAAGTATAAGTGTTAGTTGCAGCATTACTAAAATCTAGCTGATTTTAAAACCAGGTACATGTTTGTGTGGATTCCCAACGCATTTTTAGATCACAGGTTACAAGTACTTATTTAAAAGGTGCTGATTTCCCACCCTGTTCTGGAAGGACGCCAGTGTACCTCCAGCTCTGCTGAATGTCGATGGTCCTTACACTGAATGTCTTCTGCTTAAGGTTTTAGATTTATACCCTATATTACTAGAATTTGATTATTTATGCTCAAACTATTTCAGCACACAGTTATTGATTTATCTTTTATAATAAAAAAATTAAAGGCTTTATATATTGATAAATACAGCTCCGTAGAAAGCCAACACTACTACCAAGGCACTTAAATGATGCTTGAATAAACCATGCATAGATCAGAAATGCAATAATTGTTGCTGCTTAGAATTCTACCCATCAGTTCCTATTGAATTTTTTTAACATTTGGGACAATTACAAAGTCAAAAAAGGAATAATATCTGTTAATCTGTATTTCCTCAGAGGCTTGAAGATAAATTCAGATAATGAAGAAATCTACATTAAACTGTGTGAGATTAAAACCTGTAAAAATTTACCACATCTTTTTTTTTAAGCAAACAGTAAGGGCTGAAGCTAAAACAGGCATCCAATTGTTGAAATAACATAGCATTTATACCAATAAAATTCATTGCTAAATTGCATCTTCCAGACCACAGGATTCACAGTTTGTTATCTTCAGATTAAAACACCTCTAAGTTTCATTTCACTTCAACAGGCTCTAGAAACTAGGTATTCATCTGCCTGAGCCCTCTAAAGACTTGATTTCAGAGCACACCCATATACCAAAATAGAGTCAGTCTCCAGACAAAGCATAATGATGGCCCCTGCTGTTTCTTTAGCATAAGTGTGTGTCAGCACCAACCAGTACTGATTGTATTGCCTCCTTTCATGTCATAGCCCAATGTTTAAAGCTTTTGAGCAGAATGTAGAAGATATTCAATTTTCTCATACCTTACAGGAGCACACAAGGGATCCAGGGGAAGAAAATGAACTGTTTCTTTTACTGAAGCTACATTCCTGAACAAAAAATAATCCCAGATTGAGTCAGAGAGAGAACACAAGATACAGCATGCCACTGCAATGCCAGTGGTTCCAGCACTTGTCCAGGATTTTTGTCTTATTATCCCTACCACAACAGTATTTGCTAGAATTAAAATGGAAATCATCCTGGGATAAAATACAGAAATAGCCAATGGTATTAGAACATTCAAGATAATTAGAAAAAATATGAAGGGGAAAAAAAGATTTTTGTAATGTTAGTCAGCCACTTGGGGAAAAAAAAAAAATATTTTTACTTGAACTACTGATTTTTTTTTTAAGCTTGTAAAGTCTTTAATGCCTTGTAAACCTACCAATTTCAGCTATATTTCAAAAGAAAATCAGAAAAAAGAAAAAAGCTGGAGATCATAAATTCTTATGGCTTAACCATGCAGTCTGCACAGTTACTTTGAAAATGTTTTCTTTACTTGTATCACTCCCAGTGCTTTAGAACTGCATGATTAATATTGAAATCAATTCCTCGCTTTAGCTCAAGCTGCTCATAGAAATACTGATTTATTTCATGCACAATTTAGTTGGAGGAAAGGAAGAAAAGCTTACCTAAATAAAAAAATCACTGCTAATATAAGCTCCTTCACTACAGGCTATCAGCTGTTCCCCAGACCAACATCTTTCCTAGCTCTGTCAAGCAATTTTCATTTTACGCTTCTCAAAAGCTGCAGTATTAGATGCAGATAAATGCTACACTTTCTTTGCTGATTGCATTAAATGTGTGTCTGCATAGAAGAAGAAATCTAAATAGCACCCACAACAATGAACTCAAAACCCCAGTGAATTTATGTCCTGGATATTAACTAACATTAGGAGAATGTTATTTCACTGGTCACTTGTAATTATATAGAGATGACCTTGGGATTTCTGAATTTCACACTTCCACTCTTTCTGTTCTGTTTCATGCAGGCTGTTGCAAAAATACAAAATTAGAATTGTAAATTAAGGTATTACATGTAGGCACTGGATTGAAAATCATGCCTGCTTCACAAAAGACAGTTTCATTTTACAAAGTTTATTTTCTTCACAACAATGCAGTGGCAAACTGCAGGTATGGCTAGTCTACGAATAATATCTCAAATGCATTCTTCGTTTCAGTGGTTCCTACTTTTGATAGTGTCTTCTCATGTTATATATTTGCCCTTTAATAAGCCCTGCTTCCTCATACTCTCCTCCTCTTCCGTCTTGAGCTTGAGGGGGGATGTTTGGGTTTTGGGGTTTTTGATTTTCACTATAGCATGTGTTTATCGTACATGTCTTACTGGCTGCTCCTTTTCTTGAATCTCAGTTAAACATTTCCTCAATGCTGTTCATACCTTGCAGGGAATGTTGTGGGTTCACATGTGAAGGCATGGATGAGTAAGCAAACTGTAAGGAATCCAGGAGGCTCCTGGAGTATGTTGAGGATAATTTCTTAAGACAATCCAACTGTATTTCCATCCTGGTACCACACATCTATTTTTCTCTGACTTTGAAGTTGGCTTTGATTGTTCTCTAGCACAAAGGTTCTCATAGCTGAGTTATCATAGTTTGCATCCTCAAAACCTTATAAACTGCATCTTTTTAGAGTTGATTCTATCAAAATATAACTTAATTGTCAATGATCATATGTTTGGTACTACCTCATGTTAAAATATATTGCTAGTGAACATTTTATGAACTTCACATCTTCCAGTGTTGTATATTCGGCTATTCTTATTTTGGAAGCTTGCCTTTTCTTGTAGAAGCTAGGTGCTGTAAAACAAAAATTGCAATCCCCCAAATATGTAAAAGATAACATGGAAAAGAGGATGTCATATACAATTCCTTTGACATTTGGTAAAGTAACTTACCAAAGCTATTAACATAAAGCCTATAATCATATACAATCATAGAAATACTGTTACAATCTTTAATCAGTCAAAAGGCTGAAAATGGCTGATTAAGAGAATATGTCATTGGCAAAGCTTATATATTTGGTTGTTTCAAAAGAAATGAACTTTCTACATTCCAGCAGCAGCTTTGGGTCAGGCACGCTGGTGAGCTTTGATCTGATTTAGTCAAAACACACAGCTGGAACAGACATCTGGAGAAAACTGGGGAAAATGAGGGATGCGGTGAGTTTGCTCTGACTGAGCCCCTGCCTCCACACCAGCTATAGGACAGCTGGACAGGGTCATCAAAGCACAGCAGCAGAGAGTACCTTTTGCATAAGCTCTTCAATGAGCTCAGAGCTTTCTAGCTGCTGCTGCTTGTATGCTATTGTCTACAGCCATGTTCATTTACAAACAGAAGAAGTCATGTAAGGGACAGTCAGTCATCCCTGAATCCTTCCTCTGCCTGCCTTTGTCCTGTGGAAAAGTGAAACTCATTGTCTGTGTTCCTCTCCATAGCTACAGCTACAGACCTAGCAAGGGAGCTGGGATCATTCTGCAACTGGGAGCTGGCACTAGAGCCAAACTTTGTACAATTGCTTTAGCTTAAAAAAAAATTGGCAGAACTGGTTTCTGTTTTGAGACACTTGGTGGATATACATATGTACTGAAAAAAAAAAAAAATACTGTGCTGTCCCTGTAATAAAGGTCTTCAGGAGAGAACATCTAGCTCAGGTAGTTTTTCCCAGCAGAGGAAAGTCTCTCCCCTTTCTCCACATTCAAATACCAGTAATCGCAGCTCAGCTGCAGCTGTGCTGATAAAAACGATCTGGAGAGGGAAGTGAGAAGTCAGGAGGCCTTGCAGCAAAGGTGTTTCTGCAGTTAGCCTGGCCTGTTAGGCCAGGTGTCTCAGGCTTTTCAAGTTGGGGAGGTAAATCCTATTAAATCTGTGCAATGGAGAAGAGTAATCTTTATGAAAAGGTAACACTTTCTTACAGCACTCATTGAGTCACAAGTGTATGAGATAGATAGATAAAGGAACTGCAGTACAGTTTACTGTTTGGAAAAAGCTGCTGTAGATGAGGTCTTGTCTTATCTTTCTGTGCTTAAGTTGCTTAGATGTTCTTCCACTTTTCCTAAGAGGTCCTTTAGTTTGCTCCAAACTCAGGAAACCTAGATGTAGGTGTTAAATAAGGAATATAATCTCCAAAGGCAACATTAAAATATAGGACTCTTGTTCTTAGTTGTACTGTCTGCAAAGGATAGTGATGGAGCTTTGAAAGCCATGCAAATTAAATACAATTAAGCCAATTATGTTCATTTGCACAATTAAATCTTTTGGATTGTAGGATTGACATACATAGCAGAGGATTTACATTTTAAATGCCATGCCTTAACTGTAAATCATTCACATTGCTGTAATACAAAACCTCAAGTTTGGTTTGGTCATCAAATGGCTAAGAAAGTAGCAGATTCATTTCTTGGGGTGTCATTTCTAAATATGAACTATGTCTAAATATGTTTTCATGACTGTGGATGGTAACATGGGCCTAGTTTTGCTTTCAGTGCTTCATTCTGCGCTTGTGTTTCGCTATGGCAGCAAAACAGCTGACAGTCTAGTCAGTTTTCAGGTGAAAATCTGGTTTGTTTAATGTGCATCTCTTATAAATTCACCCTTGGCATACCTATAGTCTTGTAGGTCTTTGATCTGATACATGACATAAAGCATTCTTGAAACTATTTTTAAACCAAGGAAAATTCCCACATTAGCAAAGAACAGAAATATCTCTGAGACCCATAGCACTGAGTACTTGGAGCAGCATGGCAACAAGTACAGTTTGTATGCATCTGTCTGCCCCACATAGACTAAAACTTCGAGATACCTTTGCTCACACCTGTACTGAATCTGCTTGAAGCTTATCAGCTGTAACATTAAGCATGCTAGAATCAGAGTCTGAGGTAAAATATTTGTTAACCGCCAAGGGAGTAGCTGTAGTCTGTAAGTAAACTTTTTTCTTCAAAATGACAAGGAATTCCAACATTTCTACAGTAACAATGATTTACAGCTTAGTCTATGTTAATTTTTAATGGTGATGCATACAACTGTGATTTCTTTACTTCTATGAATTTCCTTTTATTTAGCACATAATGTAAAATATAGCAAAAAACCCACGAGATGCTAAAACTTCACTAACAACACTTACGTGAAAGTGCCTCATGATTGCCATTATTTAACTCTAAGCCCTGTGGACTTAATTTAATTTCTAACACTCTGTAATAGAAACATGAGGTGACTTTTCTCTCAATAACATAAGCCATAATTATTGGGATTTAGAAAATAGCATTAATGTCTTCTGTTAGTTTGCAGTGTGGGTGGCACAATGTTGGTTGAATGTTGGGGGGTGGGAGGTGTCCTCCAGAGATCTGACAAGTAGCTACACTTTAGGTACTCTTTAATTCAGCGTCAGATAGCTGTGAAGACAGGAAGTGAAGTTGCGACCGTTTGTCAGTAACCAGTAAAAAAGTAAAGTACCACCATTTTTATTGCGGCGAAGTTAGTTTAACTTGCTCATTTCTTGAAACTCAGAGGTAAACATCTGCATCATAACCCATACTACAGATTTCTGCAATGTTTTGGGGATTTTAGCTGCAGAATTGCTGTAAGTAGAAGTGCAAGCAAATGCAGACAATCTTAATGAAGTCAAATGTCTCCTCAAAGCTGTTTCAAACAAAGGTGTAACTCTGGTGTGTTATTTCTTTGCTGTGTTAGGAATTACATATAAAGTCTATTGTTTTCTTGAAAAGAGAGTTCTAAATCACCAAAATATCGTAGCTTTTTATGCTTTAGACAGGAAGAAAGTACTTACTGCCTTTCTAATGTGTTTCTTCACAGAAGTAGAAATGCTTTCAAGTAAGGTAAGCCAAAACTATTTTTCAAAACCTAGTAAAGTCCTGTTTAATGTTTTGTTCTAATAATGAACTTGCCTTTCCTCCTTTTTCTGCTCTGCATTCCAGAGTTCAGCAATGTGTGTTTGTAACTCCAGCTTCTTGGTTTAAATATAATTACGCTGAGAGGATGGGCATGAAAGTGCTATTGTTTCTATATGTATTATTATGAATGTATAAGAAATTTAGATGATCTCAGTGGATTTTCCATAGAGCAAGTGTTCACAGCAAACTTAACTTTAATGAGTATCCTTGCTAAAGGTCCTTGAAAAAAGAGGAAGGCTGAAAATGACAACTCCCATTGGGACAGAGCTTCAGAAAATGTATGTGGGTGGTATGTACTGCATTTTGGGGTTTTTCTTGTTTACCCCAAGGTAGAAAATCTTGAGCTTTTGTAGTGGGTCAGAATTCTTTTTCAAGAAATAAGTTGCTTGGTTTATTATTATCGGGTAAAGATAGCCTATTCCAAAAACATGTTGTTCCTACATGTCATAAATAGAGGCGACTAAATCAGAAGCAGAAAGCCACTGAGAAAACTATACTAAAAAACACCACAGACTTTCTCTAGCACATCAGTTCTCTCTCATCCTGCAGTAAAGAGGTAGACCTTTTATTCTATTTACCCTGAAGGTATATTTATCTTATCCTTTACATTCTTGGTATGGTTTCTTTTCTCACCTTGGATGCCCTTTTCAGCTTAGGCATTAGCCCTTAGGTGTTAACTTAATTGTTGAATAGTTGTTTGAGGCAAGTGTGGTTTTACTTGATATGCTGCAAAACTAGTCCCCATCTTATAAAAGAAATCTTTTATAGATCCCTAATCAATTTTGCCTGTATGCTGCCTAGTACTGGTTACTGGTGCTGGTACACACTGGATGCCAATTTACTTCTTGGGGCTTCCATAGGTAAGAACCTTGTGGTTTAACCCCTTCTATATTTTTTATTCTTTTTTCATTAGAAATCATGAGATTGCCAGTTCATAATATCTATTTTATACAACAACTTTTCCATGGCAACAATGTGGACTTTACTTTTGACTATGATAAAGATTTTTCCCATTCTCTGAATTCACCATTTCGTGTATGTGTCCATGTATGCACATATTTCCTTAGTTTGGTCGCTTTTCTTCCTTAGGTACCTGATGTAGCTGCTGACACTTTACCAATGCCCTTGTCATCCTGGCAAGCTGTTGAATCTATCAAGCTTGTGTTTGTTTTTTTGGTTTTTTAAAGACAGAAGATATTAAAATATCCAAAACCCTTTGAGGATAGGTAAAATAAAGCTCCTTCCTTGTCTCAAGTTCATCTCAACTGGCCAGCTCATTTTGCAACAGATCTTGCTGTGTGGATTGGTGTTAGCCTTCACATCATAAAGAGGATTTTTAACTATAAGACTGTATATGGGATGGAGTATACTATGATCTACTGGTAAAAGTAAAGTCAAAGCCAGATAGGAATGTCTCAAAGTATTTAAATAAGGAGAAAATCTGTGAAAAATCTTATTCCCATACTATATATGTTTTGGAACATACGTCTGTTCTTTTGGAATGTTTTCTTTAGCATTAGTAATGAAGAGTGGTTAATATGTAGAAATAGTGACATACTGTTATTGGAAATAAGCTACATTGTGCATTTTTCTGTATTTCAGTAAGTGACCAGAATGCTACAGAGATACTGTGTTTATAAATTTCACTTCCCCTTACTTGAGAAACCACCCTTTTTTATCTAAACTATAGCAAATGTTTAGTTTCAAACACATTTGCCTAAATAAAACTGTACTTTCCAGGCCTCTCATAGTATTGAGACAAGGAAAAAGAGGGGGAGGAGGAAGGGGAATGAAGTATTGATGTCAATTCTTTGGACCTGGCTGTGTTTTGTGCAGCAGCAGCTTTCCTTGGGGCAGACCCGTGCCCACACACACAGCCCAGCCTTCGTCTACCACAGAGCAGACCCCATTCTGTAAGGGAGAGCCTGAGGAGCCAGTGTGATCCAGGAAACTTTCATGCGTGTGTGCCAGAGAGGGGGAGAGAGGGAGATCTAGTGCAAAGGAGAGTGAGGGAGGAAGGCAAGGGAGAGAAGGGAGCTTGCTTCATGCACTGCTGAAGGCTGTCAGAAGCAGACTGTTCGAGCAGCGCACTGGCTAGTGTGCGATTTAAGGGACGACGTTCACTGACTGTATTGCTGAGGGACAGATATGACATCCAACTGCTGCTTCTGTATGTTCTTGCTTATTGGAACCAAGGGTAAGTGTACCAGGCTCTTTTTCTTGTTTTGAACATTGCAAAGCAGATAGCTGATAAACTTGAGTAGCGTATCTTTTTAAAAGCTGGTATCTCAGTGTTATTTTACAGTTCTTCATGGCAATTATTCTTTGACAGAATCAAAGTGTTAATGCAGTCTCTCAAGGTTACTAGCTATGTGTAGGGATCAGATTTATTTTTACTTAATGATTTGAGAGTTACTATTAATAGTTATGAGCTGAAATTAAAAAATAAGAAACATTTTAGACACTGCATAAATGCTTGTTGTAAATATTTAATGAAGGCACATAAAGAACAGTCTCATTTCAGATGCCGTGAAATCCACATTTGAGACTCGGTTCAGTAGTTAGTAGTGGTACTGTAGCTCTCAAAAAGTAGATTATGTTCAGGTAGCAGGAATTTTTACCCTCTGATTCAGCATGATAGACAGTATAGCTTGCAAGATGGAGACTGGACTGAATCTAAGTTTTCCTTCAGGCACAAATCACTTCAGTGTGGTGGGAGCTGCACCTGACCTTCTTCTTACTTTAGTATTGTTTGCTTCATTTCATCTGAGTACCCTCTCTGTAAGTGCTGATTTGGACTTGGGTAAAGCTATCCTGTGAAGCTGCTGATACTGATCTATAGGTTGGATTTTCCTAATGACTACAGTTTTCTTTAGTTGTAATCTTATGTTAAAATTTGCTTCTTTTTGTGCAATATAAATACCAGGAGTGAAATACTTACCCTTTGCAATAATAACTGTTTCATTATAGGAGCATAAGGTTGAATTCTGCCACCACCTTCTGGGTTGAACAGCTTGCTCTCTCTCCTGCTTTTAAATTAAACCTTTTTGGGTTTACATTTGCTTACTCTGCTACTTAACATAAGATTTGTAAGGATGTTGCCCTCATGAGGAGTTTGAGAAATAGAGCTCCACTTACAGTTATTTTTACAGTTACAAATCTTAGTTAAATCTGGGGAAAAACTCTAAGCATTTCTATGATGTTCAGAGGAATAGGTAATATGTGAGCTGCAGGCATGAAAAAAACAGTGATGTTAATATATTTGGAATAAAGAAAGCTATGATAACAAGATCTTATCACACCTGTGAGCAAAGTCTGGATTCATATGCACTCATATTATCCATGAGCAAAATCCAATATTTAAAGGTAGTACTTCAAGGCAGCAAAATAAAAGCTAAAAGATTTCAACAAATTAAGCGTTTCATATTACTGGTTTTATGCCAAAACAGTAGAATCTTGAAATATTCATACAAGATGTGCAAATCATTTTTGGTGTAAATTCTACTGGGTTATGTTCATCTCAGCTTTGGAATTTATAAAACCTATTGAAATACATTAAAGCATACTGCAAAATAGGATGGTAGATGAGGGCTGTGAATGACTAAAGGCCTTCTAGTATTACAGTTATGATGGCCATTGCTTTTTTAGGTGTGCATTGGTTCAACATATGTAGCATGTTATAACACTTACAAGAAAGCCATATGGCTCATCTACATTTGTTAAAGGGAGAAGCAGTGCACTCACAGATTAAAGCACATGCATGCCTGGAGTCTCTGCTGCCTACTAGTACTCTCTTTTACCCCAGAATTAGTTCCTGCTTAGTGCCACTTCTCTTAATCTCGGTCAGTTCGTAGCTTCACTGCCTTTCAGAGTTTCAGCCCACAATCCAAAGTGTAACCACATCTCTAAGTTGGCTGATTTCATCTGCACAATTGATTTAACCTTTGTTCAAGTTTTTATGTTAGCTGATATTAAAACTAACACTCCTGGAGTAAGTATAGCTGTACCTAGAAATTGGGTTTGTTGTTTATGGACTGCTAGAAGTTCAGCTGTAGAATTTTGTTGGGGGAGATAAGGTGTTTTTATAGTGGATTTTTCTTTAATTTTATTTTATTTCTATAACACTCAGATGCTCCTAATTCTTTAAAAATTAAATTGAGAAATACCTATCATAAAAAAATGCTCTTGCCTGACCCATCTATATCCATTCAATCTACATCTGTCTAGTTTTCCACTCAGCAACTAAAGCTGCACAAAAATAACTCCAGTAGCTCTTTTATTTTACTGTCTTCCTTCAGATTCTTGATTAAGCCTTTTTATATGAAAATCTTTCCTTCCAAAATCCAAATAATCAAACTAATCCAAATAATCAAGGTATTTACGAACCAGGAACTCTCAGCACCTACCTTGCTACTTCCCGGGTGAATTATATTATTCCAGGTAGAGGGTTTCTTTTGAAACAAAGCAGTATATGTACCACAGTTCTCACCAGTGCAGCAGCATCAGCTGTTACATGGACAAACTTAAATTTCAGACTCTGGTGTTTAACTGGCAGCATTGAATGGGTAGTCAGGATAAACAGCTGCCTGGGTGGCTCACACCCCTTGTGAAGCTATCAGGACACATAGGCATGCAGCTGGCATTGCACTGGCTCCCGTCACCTCTTGTCTCTTAGTAAAATAGTAATCCGTAATCACTGCAACAACCATAGTGGACGTTTGTGTCTTTAGAGTCACTTTGATTAGCATTCTGTGGACAAAAATATTTCACCCTTCTGGACTTTGGCTAAGTGCCAGACTCTTAAACAATTCATTAATCAATCATTAAGAAAAACAGAACATTAGTATATAAAACTATTCAAACTGAATTCCAAAAGAGATTTGGCAGGCTTCTCCTGGAAAACAATTGTGGCTGTTATTTTAACCCTGTATGCTCTCTGCCCCTACCTGAAGTTTTCCAATCCTATTTCTGCTTGTACCTAGTTCCCCTTCCCTTCTCTTTCTTTTCTTCCCCTCATATATTTTTTTTCCTTCCTTTACACTTACTTCAAAATGCCAAGGAAAACTTCCTTAAAACCATTTGAATCTCCCTAGCCCTTACGGTCCTGCATGCACGTGGCAGCTGTTTCCAAGGCCAAAACGTCTTATACCAAATGTTTTCTGCCAAAGGGAAAGGGA
>NW_009935394.1:0-36401 GCF_000696875.1 Nestor notabilis | reverse complement strand
GGAAAGAGACCTTCCCAAATCATTTGGAGAAGTGCAAGTTCATGATTTTGCAGGAAACTGCTCTTGTTTACATAGTTTGTAACAAATTTTGAGATCCCTTCCAGGTTTGTAAATCGGAAAGTTAAATTAATTCAGCCTTTGCACAAGGTTAAGTAATCATTGTGTAACAATAATTTTTGGTTGTTTCTTTTCTTCCATTTAATTTGGGGATTAATCTGACTGACTACCCTGTGGCTAGAAGAATAATGTGCATCTTGCATATCTATGTGTACAACAAAAAAAAAATCTTTACAGAAAATCAGGGATTATTTCCTGAGGAAAATATCCTTTAATGTCAGTTAGGAGGTAGTGAAAAATCAATGCAAAAATAAACTAAAGCTCTGAAAGGCAGATCATTGCCACCTGTTCAGGCTGGTCTTTCAATTGCTGCGTGGGCAAAGATGCTTTCACCCCTCCATTGGGCGGCACCAGGGGCTGCCCGACTTGCAAACCTGTCTTGACTGTTTATAGCAACTCTACCAGACTTGAACCATTTGCTCTTAAATTTTATGTGCAATACGGACTTTTATTTCACTTGGAGCAAGAAGACAAACAAAATATACCAAAATAATTTCGATTTTTCATGAAGTGAGGAATTGGTACTTACTTCAACTATGTTGAAGGATTCTGGGAATCTTGTATTAAGCAATGCCTTTTCTTAAAGGCATAAGGACTTCTGTGCTATTCCTCCACAAAATCACTGTATCTTAGAGAAAGTCCTCTGATAGACCATCCCACTAGAGCTAATGAGCCTGTTCAAGCCTGGTTGCAGCAGCATAAAAATTAACCTTCTCTGATGGATGTTCCTGGATACTAGAAGCCAGCAAGAATCTCATCAGAGGAACTGTCACCAGTGATCTCGGTGAGGGTTTCCTGGTGGTGCTATGCATCCCATACTTTGAAGTCATCAAATCAGACTTTGAAACAAATTGTTCAAGGCAGGGAGGTATAGTAAGCTGAGAGGATCAGAAAGTCCTATTGGTTATGTCTGAAAGACAAAGAAGGTGAAAATGTGTTGGGAAGGACTGAACAAGGAGACTGAAAGCAGGTGCCACAGGGAGAGGTAGGTGGGCCAAGGGGACAGATCTGTGAGGGGAAGAGACTAATGCTACTTAGAAAGGGAAAATAGAGATCAGAAAGGCTATTAGTCTAGGAGGGTAGAGACTGAGGAAAAGGATGTGTGAGAGGGAGCCAGCAGGCAACAGTGAATTAACTAAAGGAGGACAAGGAGCTCTGAGAGTGGAGTGTCTAAAGAATAAAGTCAGAGGATGGTGAGACCAGAACTGGGACTCTATGTGGACAGAAAGGGATGAGAGGATGGGAAGCAGCTAGAGGATGGAAGTGAGGTGAGCAGCCAGGGCAAGGAAAACATGAGACTGAGCAGAAAAAGGAGCTGTGTTTGGTGTGGGTGAGCACTATGCTACAAAGCTGGAAGGAAGCTCATTGTCCTGTTGCTTATTGTGTCCTTGCAAAATATCCCCTCCTGCTTAACACCTCTGCCCAATGTATGGTAATTAATGTTATTGGACCACTCTACCTTCTTAGACACCAAAGGTCTGGAGAGCTAAAGGTTCTGAACTAGTGATGCAACATGGTGTTATAAAATGTCGGTAGAAAACTGACTTCCTCTTTTAATAATCTGTGATGTTACTTATATCAAAGAACTTTATTAATTTTGAAAACTCAGTGCTTAGGAATCAAGATGAAGGATGCAATCTTAATTTGTCCTATGCGCACATACTATGCTCTTTTCAGGCTATAGCCCCACAAAAACTTGTGCTTTGTATACTGCATTTGAAGAATGAATCAGAAACAGAGTGAATTATGCTGCCTGTGTGACCCTTTTTTCATTTGCTGTAGAAGATAAAGATAAATTGTGAATCAAGCTGGAAATTACAAAATGTTGGCTATTTGATGAAGGCAACTGAACTCTACTGTGGAGAACTGATTTCTGTTCCTGTTTCTTGCCCCAGACAGCGATGCTCTAAATGCTTTGTAAATCGATAATAATTACATGGCAGGTTTTCTAGATTTTTTTGGCTTGATCATCCTGATATGGCAGCGTTCATTTCACAGCTGACACTTGAAATCTGTGAAAGCTGTACTTTAAGTAATCTGAATCTGATTCTGAAAGTAGAAATCAAAAATTGCCAGAAACACTAGCCATACATATGTTAATGTCTCAGCTCCCCATCTGAGCAATAATATCGTATTCTAAACTGTAATTCAAGCAATCTGTGAGGATTTAAAAATAGGAAGTCTAATTATTGTAGGTGTATGGCTGAACAAATGAAGAATTTATTATTGTAGCTTCTAAGTGGTTAGACCATAGACTAAGCAGCAGGATGTCAGTAATCCATTAGAAGACTAATCAAAGTGTAGGTAAAATGCCTGTGGTATTGTATGGGAGTGTGACTGCAGAAATGCATGAAATTTAAAGATCTGCAGCAGAATTTGAATGTATGATGCTAATTTCTATTGCACATAAATAAGTGACTTTTTATATGCAAAGAAGTAATGCAGAATATTATGCTCGCTACCTGCTGTGTTGCCCTCAATGTTCATGGGGGATCCAGTGTGCAGCTGACTTGTGTGACAGGGCAAGATACAGATACCAGGAAGAATGACTAATGGGAAAACGTGGGTTTGTATGAGTCTCTGGAGCCATCAGCTGTGGCCCTGGGAGGACAAATTGTCCCTGTATACATGATGCGAGGGAAGAAGGTGGCCAGGCTGTGGAGAGGAAAGGCCCAGCAGCAGCTGATCCTGCAGGACTTGTGAACATGAGATCACTTAGCAGAGTTTATCCAGAGAGGATGTTAAATCACCCAGTTCTGCATACCACAGGTCATTGTGTTCCATCCGTGTACTCTCTACTCCTGAGGCTTTGATCAAAATGTTCATTCTCAGTCAATAATTTTTTCCTGCAGAGGAGAGCAAGGACCACTGCAGCACTACAAATGGCAGAGGCTGTACAGTGACTGAGACTCAAAGATGCGAGTAGGTTTGTCAAAGCAGGTGAACATTAAATCTTTCTCCTCTGTTCTGCAAAGAAAATAAAAGCACTGACTTTATCTGGGAGATAAGCCTTTTTCTCATCACAGACCTGATTATCAGTGCTGTGCTGAACCTGGGGGGAAAGGCACAGTGCTTGGGAAGGTAGTGGAGGTGTTTTCTTAGAACTTTTTGGTTTTTGCTGTTTTACTTTTGTTTTCAGTTGCCATTAAAAAAAAAATAATAAGAGATTTAAAAATAGGTGAGATAGCAACAGCCCAGCTCTTCTTTGGAATCAGCTACTAAGAACACCATCCTTTAATCAAACATTAAGTTCTGGCTACAATATAGTTTAAAGCCAAAGTTTGCACTGTATGGGAAAAAGGGGACTACGTTAATGAATTTTGAAACCATGTGATTGTAGGTCAAATGCCTTGATTAGTCTGGAGATATTAATAGTAATACAGTTGAAAAAGATGAAAATACACTCCCAGATGTCATTTTCTGGTCTTCAATTCCATGTTAAAACCTATGAATTAATTGTATAAAATCCAGAAGTTAAAATGTATAACTCTCAATCTGCATGCAGAGTTTTATGTAACCTGCAAAAGAAGCAATAAGCCAGATGTCTCCATTCATGGTTCACACAGCTAACATTATTCACTCTGAGAAAGTAAAAAATCCTATTGACTTGAGATAATTTCTGTTTTACGGCACTTTAGTTGGAGCGTCACGATTTATAGCGGCGAGTTATGTTTACTCATAGTAAAATAGAGTAGCTATTGGAAAACTTGTGGGTTTTAAATTGAACCAAATATTCAGATGTATTTATTTAAGCACAGTGTCTTCAAACTGATTTTTCACATAATAGTCCCATAAGCTTTTAGAGAAAAAATTCTTTAAAATACTTTCAAATTATATTACTTCAAAACACAACAACAAAGGATTCCATTTTTATAATACTTTGGGAGGGTGGAATCTCACAGATTTATAGGGCAAAACAACCTCCCAGATCTGAACTTGTAGTTCTATATTAAATTCAAATTGTTAATAGTTATAAATGGTTCTTGGTAACAGAAGTAAGTGAATAAATAAATTGTATCAAATAATCCTGTCTTGGGTTTACCAAGAAATAATATATTGTTACAAAATTAATCTTTAGTATGTTTCAAGCTTCATTTTAAATTATGCTGGCTTAGTTATATTGTGAGAATTATCATTAAAATCCTTTTAACCTTTATTAAAGGCACAGTGAATGGAAAAAAAAAAAAAAAAAAAAACCAAAAAACCCAGATGATGTTCCATATTTCAAATACTAGGGCTCCCAAAACAGTTTTTTTCTATTTCTTTCTCTGAAGTCTTACATAGAAAAAGCTTACCTGAGAGTATTTTACAAAGATTTATTTAAGGTTGCGTTACTTGGGTGAAGAGGACAAACATCGCATCTTGCTTAGTTCAAGCAATTCAGTAGCAAAATAAGAGACTAAACAAAAGAAGATGAAGAAAGAGAAAATAGAATCTCCCACTGCCCCCATTCAGGTTCTTTTCCTCAGCCTTGGGTTGGGCTGCCTGTTCTCAAATCTATTTTTTTTATCATGTGTTTTAAGATGTTCATTTTGCCAGGTGTTTCGTTGTTGTCTTTTTTTAGCCCTGTCACCAGAGCATTCCGAAGTTGGTGTGAAAGAGGTTACAGCTAAGTCATGCAACTAGGGGGAGGGAGGAAGAGAGTTTTGCTCTTTTTGGCCTATGAAAATCTAGGCAAAGTGTTACTTTGCTTAATCTTTTAGATTGTTTCCTGTTACGAGAAGTTAATGATAGTCAAGTAAGTATTTGCTGGTCTGCTCATTTACAAATAATGTATTTTCAGAACATCATACAGTTAAAATATCAGCAACTAATTTTCCTGTTGCTGCCTGTCTAATTTCACTCCCTTTTTCATTGCAGCTTTCTCTTAGGGCTTTGCTACAACTATTTTCTGTCTTACCTCCTGGATTTCTTTTTATTCCATGCATGAACACAAACTCCTCTCCTCTATATGTTATTGTGTCATGAAAGTGACTTAAATCTGCCTTTTCTTTATGGAAACTTAAGACATATATTACAAATGTTTGTTGTTTGTTAATGTAAATAATTCAGTTTTCACTAATCAGTGTTTCACTTTTGCTTACTTTATATATGGTTGACTGGGTTATGTTGTGCAAAGCATCAAGTCTGAAGTAAACTTCTTCACAGTAAACTCTAATTACTGTCATTTTGTATTTAAACTCAGAATGCTGGTTATCCAGATGAGGTGAATGACTGTTGCTTGAGGGACACTAATTTATTGATAATCAGTTGTACCTGATCCTCTTGGATAAAGTAGAGTTTAAATTATTTCATTGCTCAGAATTAAAAAAACCCTAACAACTTCATTAGGTTACTACTAAGCATGTTATGAGACAGGAAAATAAATGTAAGATACATGGCAAGTACTACTATATACAAAACTTTTTTCCTCTAGGATTACGAAACATAAAAAATGCCATTTTTGTAGTGAAGTTTGAGATTTCTCTTTTCTTTTTTTTTTTTTTTTTTAATTCGTGTCATTAAATCATTAACTTACAAAAGTGTTGTTTCAAAGGAGGAAATTAAATTATTATTTTAAACAGAGTTCTTTCATCATTGGGGTTCAAAGAACCGGCCCAAGAACCTTTATGTTGGTGCCTTCAATTTTGTTCTATATCTAATGCCACCAAAACAAAACTCTAGCTTTTCACATGTCCAGCTTTAGACTCAATATACATTGCTTTGAAAAAGAAATTAGTGAAATCAAAGGAGTTACACCAATGCAAAACAACACTAGGGCAAAGGAACGCCTAAGTGATTTTACTTTCTGTTGGAAATCATGTCAGAATATAGAGATAGAACTTATAATACTCAGATATTACTTGCATTCTGTGTATGCAGGGAGAGGAAGAAAAGGGGTAGAGGAGTGCCAAAAAGGTTTGGCTCTGCTCATTAATTTGTGTCTTTGTTAGACATTTTGCTGAATTATTTTGTAGCACATCTTCTGCAAATGTGCTACAAAAATTGAGTTTCCAGATAAAATTCATTATACTACATATTGGGGATTTTTCAAATAATATTATCTCTTTCAGCTTTTTCTATTCATCAGAATCTCTTTATTCTAAGTTCTGTGTAAGCAGAACAAAAAGACAAATTAGTAATCCTCTGGCAAGGTGCCACATGACCAGTCTGAATTGCTCTACTGGCAGTTCCTGGCCCTGAGGTGGATTTATCTGGCAATTATACAAAGCGGATCTTCCAGCACTATAGCTGGATTAATTAGACTAAATTATCTGTGACATAACTGATAACTAACTTCAGTAATGTTGTTATGAGATTGGAGTCTATACTTTCAAAAAGATAGTACAAATTTTCTGCTTTGGAAAATACTTCTGAAATGGAAGCATATTGAAATCCACAGCGAGACATTAAGGTACAACATGAAATTAAGATCCAAGATAATGACCAGATTGGCAAGTCATATGCATCTTTTGTCCTAAAATCCTTTGTAGTACATTGTGTTTAATGAAAGCAAACATTTTATATAGTCATTTATAAATTTACGTGTTTAGTTCATGTACTACGTATTCTTAAAACATTTAACATGGTCTACTAAAGAGAAATGTAAAGCAAATAAAGCTGAAAATATAATTCTGGTTTCAAGAGCAACATTCTAAATATTGAAAATTGCTTATGTTTTAGAAATGAAGCTGTTGTTACCATTTGGAATTCTGGATAAATGCCACTGTCATTTTCACCCAATAAAATATAGAATAACACAAAAATGCAGATGCTACACAGATATTTAGAAAATGCTACAGACATCAGAGCTGAACAATTAGCAAAGGAGGAAAGGAGCAAACTACTGTAAAGGCAATGTAGTGATAACAGTTTGATTATACTCCCATGGGGATCTTGTACAAATGCTTGAATCTTATAAGTCACTGATGCTTTGCCTCAAGGATTAATGTTAAAGTATCTCTCACTACTAAAGCAAGGTCTGTTTTGGGCTCAAAGTTTTGCCATGAATTGCTCCAAACTTCCCTTGTTTAATGAGGAGAAGCTGAATAATTCAGAACAAAACCAGGAAAATTAATGTAAGACTGAACTAAATGTTATTCATGTCTAGATATTATTGTAATGGATAAATTCAGCCAGCAAATTATTTCTAAAAAAGTAAAATCTTTTCAAGATGTCATATCTTTTTGGGTTGGTTTTTTTTTCTCTATATGTTGATTAAAATGCCTCTGATCAGAGTTAGTCAACCATTTGTCACTACTATTCTTTGTCAATGATTAATTATCCATCTTTTAAGTTAAAGCAATTCATAATTATAAACTTGGGGTTTAGCCTTGTTCTGATGATTTATCTTTGAAAATAAAGGTTACAGGCCTAAGAGACCTCCTCCTCTATGTTATGCTAAAAGTTTTTGAAAGCCAGTTCACGTGCCCTTCAAATACCTTTCAGCAGAAGAGGATGCTTTGTTAATCAACTGTCATCTTAAAGTATTCAGGCTAGCAGAAAATTGATGGGCAAAATCAATTTCAGTTTTCATGTTTTCTTTGTTGACTTATTCTGGTTTATTTAAGGAAAACATTCTGTTTCAAAACAAGCATTTCAAATGAATATTTTCATTCTTCTCTTCCTCTAGCCCATTTCCCACTGTGTCCAGAAGTAAGACAAATAAAATAAGTTATGAGAGTGCAGGAAAAATCCCACCACTTCCTCCATTTGCAGTGCCCTGAAGAACTAGGGCTTTTGTAGGTAAAATAGTTTTCCATCATAGTAAGTACAGGGTGGATTCTTCAGTGCCGTGGTCAATTCTCAGTCCTTGTCATCTAAGGACTCTTTCTAAAAACAGCTGGATTTCCTCACCCCAGTAGTTTTAAGCTGATAACTTCCTCAAAGTAAAGAAAAACATGTTAGCTTATTTGGCTAATGGAATTTGAGAGTCATTTTGGACTCATGACAGTGGGTCTTCATGAGATCCAAATTTTTGAAAATAAAAAAATATTTTCCTGGTATTATGATATCCCCTTATTTGAACCTATATGCAATACAGCTGAGGCTGTTGTGACTAGCAAGTACCAAGCAATAAATAATGGTGCTTTGATTAGTTTAATTGCTTATGACTCAGTTTAATCAGCCCAGTATTGTTCACAATAGAGTCATACTCACTTTTTTATGGAAGCTGCAAGTAATGGTTAAACTCATGCTCTTCTAGCGCACATGTCCCTTATTTGGTTTCTCAAGCAGCATTTGTGACCCAATCTCTGCTTCCAAAATTTTGTGCCATTTTTCAAAGAATGCACAAAAACACTGAGCTTGATGAGTCTATTTACTTGGAAGGAAAACCATGTTCTCCTGGGAATATCTTGTTCTTGGCTTTCCCAAGTGTGTTCCCTCTTTTGATTTCATTTTATGAGAGCTTACAAAGGGGCTGTCATGTTCTTTCTCCAGTGATTCTGCATTCATGCAACAGAGGAAAGATCCTTACCATCTTATACTAGATGACAACCCAGGTCTTGCTTACTCCTTTAAAAAAGGAAAGCAGTGGTAAATTAGTCTTGTATTTTAAAGACTAACAGAAAACAATTTATCCACTTTCTTCAAGTTAGAGGAAAGATCACAGATGTCTGACTTAGCAATAAATGCCTTGAAGCAGCAGGTCTGGGCAGCCTTAGAAGGTGTACGATATGAATTCTTGTTTTCTTTTTGAGAATTGGGGGATGAAAGTGCACCTGCATCTTGATATGCACATGGAACAGAGGCAAAACCTATGGATTAACAAAAGGGGTACAAAATACCAGTTTTCTTATTCTGGACTTAACACTAATGTGGAACATCCAGTGCCATTACATGATGAAATAATCATTAATCAACATTTTTTAAAGATATTCTCTCAGGACATTTGGCTGCTAAAAAATAATGGAAATGAAACAAGATGCTAGAAGACTGGTTCAATTTTTCATAGTGGAAAATCTGTAACAGGTAGAAAAGTTGACACTTTTAATACTGCATCACAAAGATAGTGTAATAGATCTTTATCTTGGCATGATAGACTCCAGTGTCAATAAAGTTTGTATTTGCAAAATAAAAAGCGTAGTTATTTGTTGCTCTTGCTGCAGTGCTATCTGTATCCATTTTCCTCACATAAAAGACACAGTTTTAATTTCCTTAATCAAAAAAAAAGAGTTGTTTGAATATTATCTAGCATTTTACAATGGCTTTTATTGTCTTATCTCCTTCTACCTTTGTCAGCTTTGCCAAATATTTCCTCTGAGGGTTGGGGGGTTTTCCATTCATAAATCTCCTGCAATCCGCAGGGTCCAAACTTCTGTCTTTTTCTGCATAAACAAAGTGATATTAACAAGTCAATGGACAAAGACCAGTGCTTTCAACTAGGATGAAGTTGTTAAGTGTTGATGTCTTGTTATCTTCTTTCCCAGGCAGATATTTACATGCCAGGGTAATCTGACATAGCACAAAATGAGTAACACAGAGATTCAGAATAGATACCATCAAGGTTATAAAATTCAAAACATTACACACAAATTCAAAACATTACACACAGTAAAGGATTATGTACTCTTTCACTAAGAATTTCTAAACTTCAGACTGATAAATTCTGATAAATTTAGACTTTCGACTGATAGATTCTGAACAATAATCTCCAAATTTTTTAGACCAGGCTGACAACTCTTCCATAAGGATTCATAATGGCAACTTTATGTCTTCTTACTTCAGAAAATTATGTCACAGATTTGATCTTACTTTTCTTGTTCTTTGATCCTTGATCAGTTTACATCTAGTAATTGCTTTAAAACTGGGATACATTTAAAAGCATAGAATTCTGACTTTGTATAAAGGGCTTATACATCTGGGTCTAAAATTGCAGCACAAATTAATATAATCTGTATCTGCATAGTTTATCTGGTCTATTGCTACAATAAATTAATTTCTAGTGCAAAGTGAAATAATCCTTTTAAATAGTGGCCTTAGGCCAGTTGTCTTCTATGATTAGCATTTCCATCTTATTACTAGGACACATGGGGAGGAATTACCTGGTTTCTTTATATCAAAGCAAATTTTAATTAGTTGATGATATGAATGTTTTTTGCCAAGAAGTTAACAAGTACTTAATATACTATTGTAATTGAATGTTCAATGAACTAATATGTTTTTATCACTTGATATTAACATTCAAATGCAAATGAGTATTTATAAAAGCATTATCTCAAAGATCTTTAAACATTAAGAGCACATCTGAAAGCGTGTTCTTTCTGTTTCTATTTAGTCATCTGTGACTCTTTGGAAGATCATGTTTCTGGAGTTGGGATCAGGTGCCCCCTGGGCTACTTTCCATGTGGCAATATCTCCAAGTGCTTGCCCCAACAACTTCACTGTAATGGTGAGGATGACTGCGGGAATCGGGCTGATGAAGACAACTGTGGTACGTGGTTGAGACTTTTCTTTTTGTTTAGCACCTACAGTCACTGAAACCCATGTAGTGCTCACACTAAAACAGAGAGTTGCAGTGTTAGGAATAGGGAAGTTAAATGTTTTGCAGAGGATGCAACAGATCTTTGGTTTAGCTAATAAAGCCACACAACAAGCCCTTTGCTAGGAAAGAATGATGAACCACATTTTTGTTTGTGTATAGTATCAGTTTATCCAATTTTATCCCTCCTTTGAACTTGTTTGCATGTGTCATTTTGATGTGTACAAATGGATGTATGTAACATGGCTAAGATCTCTGCTGAGGAGTGGTAGATGTATGTGCTAACAGAGTTTATAAGAAGCTTAATGAATTTCATGTGGGAAACAAGAATTTTCAAGATTTTTCAGAAAACATCCATGTCCTAATTTGGGAGAAAACAGTGACTGTGTAAGTATGCTGTGCAAGGTGCACTGCTACCAAGCTTTGGGGTTTGGAAATGTCAAAATCTCAGGGAATACACATAGACAGGTCACTGCTCCCTGCTGTTTTGATCTTTGTCACCTCTGGCCCTGACGGATGGTAGCCATGAACTTGGCTTTATTTGTAACCTTTACCCCTAAATGCAAACTGAGTAGGGCCAGCGCATGGGCTTTGCGCTGGCACTTGCCTGTCCACCCTGCTGATCTGTGAGCATGGCCTCAGCACAGCTGTACTCTGTGCTGGGCAGTGTGTCTCACGCACTGCATGGACACAGCTCAGAGGGTGGCATTGACCTGGGATAGTCTGGGAAAGGCCTCCCTATATTTTATGAGAAGACAGCTCAGCCATTTGGTGGTGAGCTTGACTGCAGGGAGAGAAATTTGGTCCTAGCATGTTTTATTTAGTGGTATTGTCAGTTTACTAACAGCCTGGTTAGTTTCAAAGATACTGTCCAGAGCTGCCGATCCATGGCAGATGGGGAAACTAGACTTCCTATTCCTCAGCAGCTTGCCTGTGGCCATGGAGGGCAGCCAGATTCGTGATGCTGTTCCTCACACACTGCCTCCAGCTCCCTGGAGCCAAGCAGGTGAACTCTTTGCCTTTCACAGCTAGGCATGCTGAAACCTCCACCTATGCTGTGTATAACAAAAGAAATTTTCTGAAAGAAGTTTCAAACAAAATATTGTAAAGGCATCTTTCACAAGTGTTCTCAACGAAGTCAATGAGGTTTTGAAAATGGTTGTTCTCGTTGTATGTCTGTGAAGCTCATTTTGTACCTATGTGTAGTATCTTTTTCTTATATCCATCAAATTTCAGCATCTTATTCTATATAAAAGCCACTTTTAATTCTAATCCTATCATACGGACCTTCAGCTTTTTCTAGTTTTATGTCTTTGCTGATGCCACAAACATACTTTCCATTGCCAGTAATCAAAATCCTGAACCAACCTGGCTCTTGTATTCTTCTGTAATTGTCTTGCCCTACAGCGGCAGAAACTGCTGACAGTGGTGCCCTCTTCTGTTTTAAAGTCCAAGCACTGTAAATGGGGTTTTTTATGCATCTTTCATTTCTGTATAGTACCAGAAAGTCTATTGTACAAGGACTTTCTGAAAGTGTACAGCTTGATCAGATGGCAATTAGGATATACACAGTTTTGTAATGGCATGTACAAGGCAGTATAGTCTGTAAGACAATTCATCTGCAATATTGAATCCTCTTCTGGGTATAGTAATTCAAGAATGAATTAGCCTTAAATTCTGAAAGCCTGAATTACAAAAGATGAAGAGTCATTGTATTAACTTACTGGGAATACCATGCCATCAGTGTTTTTCTCCTGTCTCGACCCGATATTCTCATTTAGAAATGCATGCCATGTATAACATATTAAGGTCATTTCAGCAGTAATGGTTTCTAAAAAACTTGTGTTGCAGTTTGAATAAAGGGCTGCTTCCTTGCCTGAGAATATGGAATGTCCTGATAAGATTTTCTCCAATGCCCCTGCACTGTAGTAAGCATGGGGATCTTTGTGGGATAGGTCTGTTTACCTCCCGAGACAAAGAAACTATTCAGCTATTCTTGTTTGCTGCAGTTTCCCAGGACCACTTTAGTATCCCAGCCTTATGCCAGTGCTTATATCTAGTTCCTTCCACCCTATTTTTTTTTTTTCAAATTTGCAACCAATTTTCAGTTTAAGTTGTTGCTCCCGGTTACAGAAAAGCAATTGAAAATTAAAATATTCCACTGTAGTAATTGTTTCATGCAGTATCATTGGAAATTTTAATCTATCCACAAGGTACTCAACTAAGTAGCTCAACTGTTAAATTCTTGCACACTTTCATCTTGCATGAAGAAAAGGAAACAAACACTTCTTTTAATAAACATAATGCTGCTGTTGGCAGGGAGGAAACAACAACAAAAAAACCACCAGGTACTCTAAACATAAGAAAATCTGAAGTCCAACCGCTCAATACAAGCCCTTTAGCATGCTGAACATTAACAGCAACTGCAATGACTGAAATAACCCTTTTAAGAAACATCGGTGAATGAAACAAGCAGAGAAACAATCAGTGTAAAAAGCACATGTAGCTCTTCTAAGGGAATTACTGTATAAAAGTCTTTAAATGCCCTTGAAACAAAAAGTAAATGGCATCAGTGTAAAAGAAACCAACATGACAGGAGCCTCTCAGTATATTTGTAACCAGTCACTCCATCTTGTAGCAATTCTGTCCCTTTCCTTTTTTAATAAGTAAATTTCTCTCATTCCCCACTTCTTTCCTATAGAGAGATGTATCTTTGAGGCTATTAACAGTATTAGTCCTGTTTAATACACTGCATGCCTGGTAACAGCAAAACATGATTAGAAGTATTTCAAACTAAGCTGAATCCTCACTGAAAGTTGTGTTTTCAGATGTGCTGTGATCACTGTTCATATCCAACCCAGGCATGTAGAGATTGGCTTCATGGTGCCTTCAAATCTGCTTCTTTTTTCACTTCCACCATGTTGGGTTTCCAAAATCAATAAAATACTGTGTGTGATATCCTGATGAGGAAGAGCTTGACGCAATGTAGTAAACTGCAATAAGAGGAGAAGGCTAGTAATTTATCATGCCCAAAGTGATGGGAAGCTCTTTCTGAGCTATCACTATGTAACCTTAAATGTGCATGGAAAAATGCAATCTTACTTTTCGAACTTGAAAACATAGCCCATCAAGAGTAGTGGGTGCCTCTGTAAATTTGTCATGAATATGAAATTTTTAAATAAAAATTATTTATTTAAAGTTTCATACTTTGTAATAAAAGCTTATGGGCTTGAGGATTTTCCTTTTTTAGGTTTGAGTGTGGCAGTAAATTTCTCCCTGCTGGTCTGCCCCATAGTCACCCTTTCTGAAGCACCAAGTTCTCAAAAACACTGAGTGTATTGTTAAACAGTTCAGCCTGTATCACATATTTCACTTGAAGGGTGTTTTTTTTTTAATCTGTTACCAAAAATCAAAATGTATGGGGGGAAAAAAAAGTATAAACATATAGAAATTCCAGCATCCTTCTGTATCTCAGCTCAGTCCTATTGAACATTATGTTTGATTTTAAACATAATGGTTTCAGGCTAATTTTCTAAGGAAGAGCTTTTCCTCTTTATTTACAGCTGTAAGACTTGATTCGGTAGGTACTTGATGTTTATAGATGGGAAGTTAGAACATTTGTTTACTTCATTGCTTTTTTAGACCCAAGCAGGAAGGATAAATACTAGGCATAATCATGAATTCTGCTCACCTAACGCTATGGCAATGTTGACATGGGAATAGTTCCTAAAACAAGTAGAGTATTTCTTACATCGAAGACACTACTGATGCAATGTTAATGTATTCTAAAAACTCTCTAGGCAAAGCCCTTTGATGCTCAATGGCATAGTAAAAGTGCCAAGCACATATTCCCAAGTCCATATTCACGAATAGAAGCTTTTTGGAATCTCCGCTTTGACAATGATGCTTAATGATAAGCAAAACTAAAACTAACAGTAGATAACAACAACACTTGATGAATGCAAAACAAAAATTACAGAACAGCAGCATTTATGATGTAGCTTTGCACTGAGTCCACATGTGGTTTGTTATCTTAAAGTGTGTGTTTGTTTAGATGGTGAAACTCTGACACAGAAAGAATAGCAAAAACATATGAAAAGTTAAATCATACCAAAATGTACTCACAAATTTGGACAGAAGACAAACAGAATAGGCAGTAATCATCTATTTTTCAAAATACCAACTCTCTGAGTATCTTTAGACAAAAATATTCCTTAATCTGCTCCCTAATTAAGTATTTAAATTTTAAAACTTACACAGAAGCATTTTTTTTCTTTTTTTTTTTTTTTAAATTCTCTGATATGCCAACTATATTTACAGGGCTGAACTTCTATCTTAGATAAGGGTGAACTTTCTTTGAACAGTATTTTCCTAGTATTATATGCAGTGATCAAAGTGTAATGTTACCAGCCTAACAACATTTGTGTAATTACCTGTTTTAGATACATCACTGAGTCAGTTATTATTTCACAGTCATGTTATGCTAATTACAAAGTTCTGTAAAAATTCAAATGCAGTTAAATTTTAAACCACTGAGAGACTGAATATTTGTTTTTCTTGTGTGATATTCTAAGATCTTTGTTGCAATTGTCCCTAATATTCCAGCCATTCTGTTGGACAATCAACGTGATTTGTTCATCATAACTGTAAATTAGCTGAGATGTTGATATGATGACAGTAAGAGAAGCCTTCCAGTAAATTGCAGTGTAGCTTACCTCGTTTTACATTCCAAAACCACCCATCAGCTCTTGAATTTAGTTTGATACAAAGTTGTAAGTGGAAAAATATAGAAACAATCAGATCCCGAAAGTCACTGAGCTTTTTGCCTTTCAGAAGGAAGTCTGGACTTTACATCCTACCTGGACCCTTTGAGAGCATATTTTATTATGTGTCTTGAAGTCTAAGATTAAGCCCTACTGCTTTGTCTCTAATATATTTAGCACTATGTGTCAGTATCCTGTAGTTACAGGTGCTGAAAATCCCTTGGCTGTAAACTACAGGTACACTCATTTCTTCAAAATAAAAAAAAAAATCCCAAAAAACCACAATGTTTTTTACTCATGGGTTAGCCTTCCTAAATAGTAAGGATATGACTTGGAGCATTGTGCCAGCAGTGATTTTCTTTCTTTCTCAAGATGAGATGAAGAAATCTAGGTTGTGATCTCCTGCAACTTGTCACAGAAACAGGAGATACAAAATACAATATCTTTCCATGCAGTCTGTGATATCTAAATCTCAGAAATAAATGTCTTAATACTTCTTTTTTTAAACTTAATTCAGAACTAAGTAGATATGGTTTATTCTTTGTTTAAAACTATGGTTACTATCATTTCACACTACTGAATAGCTCTGATGCTCCGTCTCAGAACTGTTCTTGAAATAGGTTCTTCATTTATTACTAGTAAATCTCTATAGGAAATGGTTATGTGCAAATAACACGGGTATAAGTTCGTATTTAGAATAAAAAGTATTTTAACATAAGAATTGTTAAAAATGTAAACACCGGAATTCTTATTCATTTCAAAACCAAACGTGTGCATTAGGTCTCATCCCTTGCACTTCTGTGGACTGGATTCTTTCATGTGAAAGGGCATTAAAAAGCCAGCAACTACTGTTACATGTTTGACTACCACTCTACTTACTAGCAATAATAAACGAGCAATGGAAGGAACACCATGCTAGGGTGTTTCATTTTATCTTTTTTCACAAGCAGGGTCTTTAATTATGTACAGTAATGGAACAAAGTAGCATGAACTATTTTGAGAGCACAAGTTTCCTTAACGTTTTGAAATTTGGCTTCTGGACAATTTTGCAGATAGTTCTGCAAAGCTATTTTTTGGCAGCAAGGCAATAGTTGTAGTGTGTCTGCATTTGTTTTTTAATCACGGTGTCATAGCCACATTTTTCCAGTCCAGTGAAGCAAGAACAGGCATGCAGATGTAATTTAAGATGTTTCTGACTCTCAGGAGTTCTTCACTGGCTAAATGTATTTACCATTGTGTTGCGCTCAGGCCTAAAAGGTCTCCAAACAAAAGGCAGCATTCAGCTCCCCAGTTGTTAAGCTCAGTTATAGATGTTCGTTAAGCTCTGTCTAGCTCATAGGCCAGAAATCACAGAGGTTTCTGAAAGAACTGGGGCAGGGAGCGGCTGTTTGAAGTCTTGCACTTATTTACCTTTAAAAGCACAGGCCTCATCTGTTACTGTGTGCCACACAGTCATCGGATGACTGGCTTGCCTGATTAAATAAGTTATAACACACCACCTCTTTTTTTAAAAGGACCTATAATAAAATTCAACAGGATGAAAGTAATAACAATCTGTATAGATGTCATGCTGTTTTCCTATGTGTTTCTTTGAAGGTCTATAAGCTTACAGAGAATTATTGCAGTTCTGTAGATTCATCAAATCGTATTCTAGATTTCCATAGCAGAAATCTGCATTTCTATGGAGTGTTTCAAAAAACCTATACAAAAGATATATGTTCTAATATCACAAGATTGCTCATAAGGGGTGAGAAATTTCAGAGGGTCTGAGTTTCCCATTTTTGCCTCAGCATATTGAAGAAGGGCTTGGTGGCTTTTTATTTCAAATTAATACAAATAATGAATAATGCTATAGTTAGTCTCAACCTTTCCTGGCATGACTTTTTTTTCCATCATACTTAGAATGTAAGATTTAAATGTATGCGACACCCTTCAGTTTTGAGCCCTACATAGTAAATTCTGTTTATGAAGCAAAAAGAAAATGCTTGGAAGTCTGCAGCATGCTCAAAATGTAGTAAATACTTGGCAAAAGATCAGATTTTCAAGCTTCACAGGGGAATTTTCATATATGGTCAAATTTCATTCTCTCTGTCATTGCCATTCATCAATGATATATGGGTACTGCAATAACCAGGTTTACAATGATGTGCAAATATCAGCAAATAGAATAGCTTTGCTGAGGTTCGGGGTGGGGGGAGTTAATCAATTTCATTATTGAGATCTTTAAATATTGTTGATAACTAATAGGAACTTTTACATTTCACTGGACTTAAGTCCCTTCTGGTCTCCACTGTAGTGGCTTATTGCTAAAGGGACTTTCAAGCAACTCAAATTTTTATAGATGTATTCATGCTATTATGCATTTCTTTGCATAATAACCCATGAAGACATGGACAAGAGAAGGTGAAAATTATATAGATAACGACTTGTTCATAAGCTTACTAAATAAGAGATGCATCTTTAATTGAGCAAAGCTGATATTTCCTTGGATCTGTCACTGAAAGGATTATTCAAATCTGTAGTTCGTCAGGATTAACATACTCATTCTCATTTCTTTCCCATCAGAAATAGTAATCGACAAATTTTAGCCAGGAATGGTGTATTAATCTGTAGTCAGATAAATCCAGTTTACAATTATTTATTTCACTTATCCCGTGCAGGGGAAGACTTCCTGATGCCTTCTTTTCTCAGATCTCATTCTTTATAGAAGTGCAGCCAACATAATCTATTTTAGAACCAGCTTGGGAAAAAGCTATTTCTCATCTGAGCTGTACTCCCTCAAATGATAGATTTAGGATTTCAAGACCAGTACTATTACCAGTCATTCCTTAAAGTGTTTGGAGAACCTCGTCTCAACAGAGGTAAACAGGTCACAAACCTATCATATAAACTCTAAACAATCACAAAGTGATTTACAGTTCTGGCATTAGTGCTTCACCAAATGGTTGTACTAAAAATAGTTATTTGCACAATACATTCTTTGGGATTTGACATAACAGTTTGTATAAAATAAAGACTGTCCCAGGTTTGGGCACAAACCTTGGCCCAAAGCAAACATTTTTGAGGGTCAGAAAACTTTCAATAACCTGTTTTATTATGTTCAGATGTGCCTTTGAATTTTAATAGAAAACTGGAAAATAATGCCATGAGAAAAAAACATTCTTCAAAATGAACTGACCAGAAACTGGAGAAAACTGGAATGCTTCCAGTACAAAATAATCCACCTTTTCTCTTCTCTGTGCTTTTTTTCCCCTTTTTCTTTTGTGGCCACCCAAAAATACACAGCTGCCTCTTGATTTCCTTGGAAACGCTGGTGAACTTCCTCTTCGTAGTGAACTGCTCCCTCATTCCCATTAGTGTAGAAGGCACTGCTCATCCTTTTTCTCTGCAGAAGTGAACTGCAGTGATGGTCAGCTCTTGCACATGTTTTGTCACATAATAAAGCATTTTAAAAATACTCAAAGGTGGAATAAAATCTCATCTATCCATTCTTCAGTGTCAGAAGCAGGGAAATGCAGAAAAAATTATTCTTTATCTGTTCATTGGCTTACAGGAGAACTAGAATTTGTGGCTTTTAACTACACATTCAGAATCTTCAGATAAGTGGTTAGTTGTCCAAAACTCTCTATGAATGTAATTATGAATTAGTCAAAAATATTTTTAGATTGTATTCCTGACTGCAAAATACTTATTTGGTGTGATCACACTCCAAGAATAATCTCACTTTCAATACGTCTTTACACATTTCTGTTTAAAAATTCTCAATGAAAGATTCCTTCCTTCCATCTCACCTCATCTGCATACATTGTATTCCCCACTAGTTTCTTCAAGTTCCAGTTGGTGGGTCCTGTCTTGCAAATGAAAGTCAATGGATGTGTTCCAGTTACATATTCAGAAATAGTGATTGGGGAAACCTCATTACAGCACTAACTACAGGGCAGATTCGCTTGGCAAAGGATCTATTTTCATTGCTTCATCAATTACAGATTCCATGTTGCAGGTAGTCTAAAAAATGAACTTCTGAGCATTTAAAATAGGCAGGAGCAATATTTCTGCAGCTTTGCCAACACCTTTCATTTTGTCCAAAATGCATTAAGCTGCTTCCAAATATCATTGTAATGATCTGAACTGATAAAACTGCTAATGGATCAGAGCATACCAGATGCTTTTGAGGAATTTAGTAAAATGCCTTCTCTAAGTCGGAAAATGGCATTCTTGCACAGCACAAATTAATTCACACTAATTTCTGAGTGAAAAGGCACTTTCAACTCTGTCATTTCCCTTAACGGAGCAATTCCTGAAGACAGATATTTTTGTTTGCTTTGAATCTTTTATCTTTTGAATTTATGCATTAAAAAACCCTAATAACTAGGTAGAGGATAGTTTGGCTGAAGTTCTTAATCTTTCATAGTATCTATTAATCAGCTTGTATAGTACACCTTTTCAGCTTAGGGAGCAAAGAGGCAGGCATCTCTCGGAACAGTTCCATCTGCTGACACTCCGTAGGCAGGCTTCAGGAGATGCTTTCAAGATAATTTTGCTACTTAGCTGAGAAAACAGCTGCAATGAGATGAAAAATGAAATGCAATTTCAGAATGGGAAGTTACAAAGGAGAAAATATATTTTATTTCTCCCTGGCGATTTTGAAGCCAACATATATAGTAGTAATGTTTACTTGAATATAAAGATTTATAGAGCAACATTGATGAGGAACTGCATTTAGGTTTAACTAAACAATTACCCTGTGAAATTGATAAGGGGGGAGGAGTGTTACTAGAGTATAATAAAAGTGAAACTAAAACTGTAATAAATAGCAAAGCAGAGCCATCCTCAGAGTTCTCATATAAATGTTGTTTGACAGTAGGTATCTTTATAAAGTAATGGTTTCAATTATCACCGGTGCTTGGACTCACAGCTAGTGAGTGCCATCCAAAGGAGCATTTCTGCTACTGGCACATATTCATTAAATGAGCTGCTGTAAACTAAAATGGTATGGGCAAAGCTGAAGAGAGATCAGATTCAAATTAACAAAGCTAAAATCGGATCACAGCTTCTGAAGGAAAGTTTTGGGGTAATCTCTCAATATCTTCTTTTCCTTCTCATGTTTATTCCTCCCCTATTTTGGAAATGGTTACCTGACCAGTAAGTTTACTGATATATGACAGTATATGACAGACTTCCAAGTAACAGATCTGTAGTTATTTCCAGCACCCCTGTATCTGGAAATCCCCATTTGTGGGAAGGAACTGAAAGATCTACTCTTCACTTTTTGCCTTTACAGCTATAAACCACTCTGTGCCAGTACATCTTGGCATAGTGACCTGACTGGTAATATGGAATAATACTTTGTTTAAGAAGATGGATATTAAGCTTAACTTAAATATACTGACTAGAATACGTTACATCACATCACCCATTCTCTTTAAAAGCAGTGATCACTTTACCTTCATCTAGATTTTCAGGAAAGAAATTATAGGCCGTGATAATGTGAGACAGCCCTCTGAAAGAAGTAGTCAGAGCCATTGTAATCATTTGAGCTTTCCTGGACAAAGTGAGAAACCTGCATATTTAAGGAGGTAAAAAATATGACTGTCTCTTGTTTTTAGACTCCTACATAAACAAAAAGTTATGAAGTGAAAGATTATACTATTTTGGTAGAACTGCCACAGAAAATGTTGTTGAAGGTATAATAAGCGGTTACGACTATGCAGTTCATAGTGTCTATACATGCATGTGATTAGGCAGAGGTATAAAAATAAAATCATTTAATGGTCTATGAAATGTTCTGGAAAAAAACATGTTATTCGGATAAACCTTGATGCACCTAAATTTAGTGAAAGTATTTCTACCTTCTATATCTTTTGTAATGTAACTTCTATTTGTGGTTTGCTTATTTTTTATTAGAAGACTACAATGGATGGTCTCTGCAATTTGATAAACATTATACAAAGGAGAAATACAATAAAATGAAATCTCTGCATGCATTTCAGGCAAAGACACCCGAGTGCTGTAAGTAATTACAGATATTACTTGTGTGATTATTATTGATGATTCCTAGAAAGAAATACACAACAAATACGTTTATCAGAAAGAGACATATATGGTTCATTTTCATTTATAAAAAACCAGAATTTATCTCAGAAGAACAAATGTATCAAAGCTAATTTCAGTTCAGAGTGATTCATTTTCTGTAGGAAAAGCATCAAATATATGCGAACTAGGAGGGCAATATAAATGTTTATGTGAATATGTCAATACTGCTGGAAAGCCCATGAAACACACACATTTCAGAGTGAAATGAAGGCAACATTCCTCCAAATTCACTTCATACATCAAATGACTCTTGCAAATCCCCTCCACTTCTGTGGGCATTCATCCCTTTGGACGTATTTTCTGCCTCTGCTCTCTGCCATGAGCACTAACTGAAAGTGTAGAAATGGGGTGAAAGGGAGCAAAGATTTTCTGACCCATTTTCACCCCTTTTTCGCTTGGACAGAACTGTGCTTATTCTAGTAAATATGAGGACTGTGAAACCTAGAAGAGACACAAAAAATCTATGCCGTATTCCTGTGTATCAAGCCTAAAACTCAACAGCTTTTAACAAGCTTTTTCATAGAGATCAGGAGGTAACATTGCTTTTTTTGTGTCCCTTTGTATTTATTGTTAGGGTCTTCCCAGGTCTAAATCAATTATGTAAAAACAGGTGCCTTAATTTCTGTTTAACACAGCCTTCTATGTCTGTCTTTGTTCTATTACACCATATTTCTTTTCTCCACATTCCATCACACCACTCATCCCACCTTTTGCCATGACTGTGTTCTTGTTCTTACACAGTGGCTGGTGCTGTGCCAGCAGAGTGTACCTGTCAAAGGCTGGAGATCTTCTGTGATGCTGCCAAGTTGCGTGCTGTCCCATCAGTCTCTTCAAACATAACCATAATGTAAGTAGAACAAAAAAGTGGCCTCTTGCTCTGTTCAGGATTGACTACCAACCCTACAACATTTTCACAACTACAACCTTATAATTATGACAAGTTGGCTCACCTGGTGCTTGTGAAAGCATAATGTGTGTCTGTCGATAAATCCTTTAATATTTTAAGCACAGATTCTCCCCAAACAAAAGGAGAGAAAAGGAACTAAAAAACTCTGTGTGAATTGATCATTTCATGTTTGTAGCAGTGACTTGAACTAGCAAGAGTTTCAGGAAATCTGAAGAAATCTTCAAAAGAAATGTTTCCTTTTAAGACACAATGCTTAGGACCTTGTTCTATGATCTTGGCAATATTCCTAATCTATATTCCTGTCAATAGTCAAGATCTTTGAATTCAGTAGAACTACCTACTTGCGCAAATCTTTTTAGTTCTCATTTTATATTTTTGAATACACCATTATGTAAAAGGATTTAATCTGGGTTGGGTCATCATACAGATCTGTGTATGTAAGTCAAACTTTCTGAAGAGATCAGGGAATGGTTGACATTGATCTTAATTTGCATATCACTGTTTGAGAGGCTGTTTTCTGTGTGGTGAGCAGAAGGCAGCATCATGTGTCCTTATCTGAGGATCTTCCCCGTAGAGCAGGGGTATGAATCTTTCTGTTTGGTTCCAGTTTGTGCTCATTTGCATCTGAGGTTCTCCTTTTTGGGTCCGTGTTCAAATACCACAATACTTCATAACGAAGATTAATGAGGAACGTCAAATATATATTTAAACTGGCTGTTGATACAGGGTCAACAAAGACTTCAAAAATAATGGCTAAGTTCTAGCTTTAGAAAAAGCACTGAGCTGATTCAGCTGGCTTTCAGGCTAGACTCTCTTCTAATCCAACCATGCCCTGAATGATTTTGGTTCTTAACAGAACACTTGAGTTGGTGACAAGTGGAGATGGGGACATAGGGACACATGCACCTGGAAATAAGCTATCTGTGTATTTGATATTTGAAATAAATCTGTGGTTTAGTTTGTACTCAAATATTTTTAACTCTTAGATTTAACTATCATTTTATCAGTTCCTCTGGGCACGTGGAAGAATATTTTCAATAATAAAGTATTCGGCTTTGTGATTAAATAGATACACATATTCAGACAAGCAAAGGTAGCATATTCAGATGCTTTCATGATGCTTTTATTATTTAGCAGTATAAAAGCTACTCTTACTGAGTAACAAAAGTGGCAGCACTGCAGGAAGCTGGGAGAGTAGTTTTACTGTGTGCATTCATCCCTACAGGTCTCTCCAGAGGAATCTGCTAAGGAAACTTTCTGCTGACACTTTCAAGAAATACCAAGACCTTAAAAATCTGTAAGGGAGTGCTTAAATTTAATACATCTATTTAGTGTCTTAAATATTCATCGTCTCCCATCCTCATACACAGAACTTAACGTCTAAGCAACAACCCTCAGTTTCCACTCAAAATTCTGTTTTGTCTTACACCTCATCTCATTGGGTAACCCATTTGGCTAAAATAGCTTGATTTGACATCTCTCTTTTTGCAAAACTATAATTTCTGCAGGTTCTGTTTTGTACCAGAAAAATGCTAACTCTCATCATGTCTTTATAAGTAATATGCCAAAAAGAATTAAAGTAACTTGATTCATATATTCTGCAAAACAAAAGTCTGGATACTTAAACTTCTCATTGTCATGGGATGCTCATTCACATGGCCCTTTATTTACCTCGTAATTGTGTCTAGTAACAATTTCATAACACCACAACTAGTCAAATTGTTATGGCAACACAATACTGTGTTATGTTTCATGGTGTCTAACATATATGTTGTTCAAAAATAGTAGCCTTTAACAAATCTTCTTTATTTAGAGCTCGTGAAATTCAGAATTAAATGCAAAAGTCTGGATAGGGCTCCTATGTCATCAATTCAAGACACAATATTCCTAGAAAATTTACTCGAGTGTAACTGTGATGGAAAGTATGCTGTACTGCAGCACCATCTTGTGTTCACGAAGTTAAGTGCCATTATGACCTTAAAATCCTGAAAGATCTGTTTTCATTAAAAAAACATACAACCATATCTATCTGTACAAAACATTTGTTTCTAACACTGATTTCACACCTTCCTGGTCGATAGCTGTAAATTTTCAGAAAGCTCTTGAGCAGCGTTTGACAAAAACCCATTTTGTAAAAGCCAATGTCAGATTTCTTATTGCTTTTGAACAGTAACGCACCTGGATACTCTAACTGAAATTTAACTGAATTTTTAACTGAAATTTAACAAAAAGGATTAATATTTAAACATTAATCAGAGATTAACACCATAATGCTAAAAATCATTTGAAAAGGATTTAATGTTTGCAGTTGATAAAATTTTTTTACTCATCAAAGGAGATATAGGGAAAAATTAGTATTCTTTGGTTTGCAGAAGATTAGTAAGATCTGTTTTATATCTTATATTAAAAATGCAGCATTTTGAAAATTCTCTCATACTATAAATAGAAAATTCAAAATATATTAAAATTTGATATTTGCCATGCAAAACTTTGCTTGTAGCAGGGTCTTGGCTAAACATAAAGATCAGGAGGCACAGGTGAGAACTGCAAGGTTAGGGCCTAAACCAGTTTTTTGTCCATCTCAGGCAAAACGAGTGTCCCTTTGAATGAATTTTGTAATTCTGCTGGGGGAGAGAGATCTCTCTTTTAAAACATCTTTTCACTCTTTGCAGCTGTAGCTGTTTATTAACAGCTAGTTATTATTGTTTATTATCAAATTTAAAGTGTAACAACTTTGACAGCTTCTTTTCAAGTATAACATGTGCATTCAGTTTAGTAGACATTTCAGTTGGTTATTTATGCTTGCTCTGACTTTGTGTGCTTGCAGAATTAACTGTTGTTGGTTTTGTACCTTCCTAGGTATCTTCAAAATAATAAAATCAGAGCTGTATCTGAACGTGCATTTAAAGGTTTATACAACTTGACAAAATTGTAAGTATCGCTTTTTGAATATCGAAGTGAAAAGCAGCAGGAAGAGCTCTGAGAGTGACTATGGAGGTCTCTCTCTTGTTTGATACAATGTTAGGAAGTTGCCAAATGGTCCCAATCTTTAACTCAAGGATTGGATTGAGAAAGCAGAGATAGATTAAGAGCTATCTGTGCAAGCTTATCTGACAGGACAATACTTGGAAAATACAAGTGGGCTCCATACTTAACTCCTATTCCCCAGATCCTCAGAATGGAAGAAGGAAAAGTATATGATAGTCACCCTGCATAAAGTCAGAGAGAACGAAAAAGGACTAAAATAAAAGCAAAAGCATGTGATGGTTGAAAACTCTTTAACACTGCATTTTGGTTTACAGAAGCAAACCAAAGTAACCAGTATCAGTAACCAAAAGAAAGCTTTTCATTTTGCAGCAGCTTTTTGGAAAGTGCTTCTAACTTTTAAGGAAAATGCTTAGTGAAAGAGACGACACATAAATTGCACTGTTTGGTCCAGGTTTTATGTTCCTGCAATGTTTTCAAAAGGAAAAATTTAAAATGTTGTGCCTCTTATTTTATTATCTGTTATTTCAGCTGCTATTATTACCGACCCAGAGTATTTATACCATCCCTCCTCCTTCTTTTCTCAGCCTTTCTTTTTCCATGATTCTGATATCTACGTTTATGATTAATATCCTTGGCAAAGGCTGAACGGGATCATGGGAACATTAATGGAACGAATCTTTCCAGGTTTAAACCATGACAGAATCACCCTGCAGAAGGAAACTGGAAAGGGCCTAAAATATGACATAGTGAAAATGTTTAGCTTGCTGTGTTTTCCTATAGACAAAACGAAACATTCTACATAATTGCTTTCAAAGTCCTCACCAGAGAGAGTCTCACCTTGCTCTCAAAGAAGGTCATGGAAATTACTGTAATCAAAACAATAATTACGAATCGTTTTAGTGGTATTCTGATAAATTATCAACGGGAGAAAAAAATCTTAAAACTAATTTTCATGCATCTGATGCTAATTAATCTCTCCATTTATGTCTGTTTGGTTTTGTTTTAGATACCTAAGTAACAACAAGATATCTAGTTTGAAGCCTGGTGTCTTTGCAGATCTCCACAGACTTGAATGGCTGTATGTTGTTTTCTTATTTGTATGTTTATTTTCTCAAGGAATAATTAAACCAAGACAAAGAAATATTTGGATTACCTTCATTTATGTGCATAGCAATACTTTATACTAGAGAATAACTAAGGAACTCCTGTTACATTGCACAGGGTAAAAATCCAGTTGTCCGATGAGTGCAGAAATTAGTTCTTGGGCATTAACGGCTCCAGTGACTGATGACTTTTAAAATACTAAATAATGTTTATTAGTAATTGCTTGTTACAAATCAATACATAAAGTAAGTCAAATACTATGAAAGAGTAACAAGAGATTTTTTGGGGTAGTTCTTTCCCTGTAAATAGTGCTTGAAATATGCTTTATTACTGCTTTTCAGACAGATGAAAATAAAACACTATTTTGACTCAGTGAACTTATTAAAAATAAGCAAATAATAACATTCCTGGTATTTTTAATGTGCTTTTGGATCTGTTGCATTGCTGTAGAACACTGTTGTGTGGTGCTGCTTTGTTTTCACAGATAATCCATTCAAAATGTCTCGATCAAAGAATTTTAAAAACTCGCAGGAAAACAGATTTTTTCAAAGTTGAAAGCAATTATTTTAAGTTATTTTTTTTAATTAAATTATTCTGAAAAGAAACTGATTCAATGAATAACCTGACCTGTTAAGGAGTAGTGTGTTATTTTTTTAAGTACTTTGAATGGACATTTTAAGAAATCCACTTCAAAGTATGTTACTTTTTATCATCTGTTCAGTTTAAGACTGCAGTCAGTTATCAATCTGATACATGCTTTGCTGTAATTTGTAGGATAATTGAAAATAATAGGATAAATCGGATCTCTCCATTAACATTTTATGGACTCAAATCACTTATTCTCCTGTAAGTATGGAATAAGAACCAAAAGTGTTATTTAAAAGAACAGAACAGAATGGGCAGTTATATATAAAACCTTTTTTAACAACTGTGCTTGCACACCTCGGAGTGCTGCCAGTATACATGCAGCTTCTTCTTGCCACCAGACGAAATGTGCTGGAGTAGGAGGATTTTGGCAGCAATGGACATGCAGTGTCTGGAAAAGTATAGGGATAAGGGTGGGAAAAATGGTAAAAAGAATATCAGTGAGAGGGCGAGGAGGCAGCAGCTGCAGCCATGGGCACTGGTTGTCCTCCAGAGCCGTGGTGCAGGAGGCAGGGGTCCCACAGCCCTGTCCACAGACCCCTTCCATAACCCACCACTGCCTGTTCCAGGCCCAAAGGCAAGACACTCTCCTCCCCTGCGGCCCAGAGGGAAACCTACTTCTATATCCCCTTTCCGTCACCACCCATAGAAGTTGCATGTTATAAGCAAATAGTCAAAATATTTGTATTGACTTGCTATAGCACTGAAACAATCATTCCTTTACCTGGTAATTAATAAGTCAGGGATAAAATACTACTGCAGAGAATGCAAAAGTACAAACATAACAGACCTGAATATTTTCTATAATGTAATTTTTGGCAAATATAGCCAGCTATACTATTTCTCTTTTTTTTTTTTTTCCCCAGAGAGATGATGAATAATTCTCTTGCTCATTTGCCTGATAAACCTCTGTGCCGATATATGCCAAGACTAAACTGGCTGTAAGTCTACCTTATTTCACTAGAAAAATATTATTTTGCTGTCTTTGTATGGCACTTCCATGCCACTTTTCTAATGGGGCGCTGGATCTTACAGAGTGCATGCTGGGTCATTGCAGGGTTGATGACCTGAAGTCATCAATTAAGTGTGCAGAAAGATTACATGTCTGGTTCCCACCCTCTTCTGTGCAGTTGTGAAGTCCTAGTAGCATTTTTCTTCAATTAGTTTAGGATAACTGCCTGATTTTTTTTTCAGTGATTGATGTTTTGTTTTTATATCCCAGAGACCTTGAAGGCAACCATATCCATCATGTAAGAAATGTCACTTTCATCTCCTGCAACACTCTAACTGTACTGTAAGTAATAGGATATGTTAGCTAGCCAGAGTGAGATATGCTTGTGCTGAACAGTCAAGTGATTCATTACAGCTACTATAAAAGTTTCCTGAGTATCATGGCTCAAGGACATTAAATTAAAATGCTTGGTTTTAAATTGGTGCCATATAGAACAACCACTCTTTACATTTATTAGCAAAGTTCAGCACTGATATGTGCAACTGAAGTTCACTGAAGCAATTTTGAATGATACTAAGATTTAGAAATTTTCATTCAAACTTTTTGCTTCGAAGAGGAGGCAAAAATCTCATCATAAAAAGCAGCAAATATACAAAATACATAGCTTGTTTCTTCATTTTTAAGAGTTTGACTGGCTGGTGCGTTGGCTAGCTCTTCACTTTCACAATTTCCCCAAAGCTTCTTCAGAAAATCCCTGCCACTTTTTGATAGATCAGTAGGCTCCACAGTAGCTCTCACTTTCAATTTTTAACTCATGTGCAGTGCTCATAGTCTTGGCTTTTCCTTTGCTTTTGTAATATAAGTTGTTCATTTAAGGAGCAAGCACAGTGGCAGATGAAATAAGGGTGAAGGAAAAGTTGCATGGCCATGGGCCTGTGTCTGTGGTGTGGTTAGCTTACTTAATCTTCCAGCCCACTTAATCTTCCTCCTGCTGTCAGTCAATTTATACCAGCCTCCTATGGGTGTATATATGTGTGTGTGTGTGTGTGTATATCTGTACAAACACCTGTGTGTATAGGAACCAAATATCATTTATCAAATAGTAAAATGGTAGGTTTCTAGATCTGATTAGCTTGCTAACTCAATTGGGTAAATTTTCGAAGATGCAGAGAAGAGAGGATTTTTCAAGTCTACAAAAAGTAGCAACGTAAGTTTGTTTTATTCTTTCAGGGTGCTGAGAGAAAATAAAATCAGCTCTTTAAGTGAAAACAGCTTTTCTTTTCTCCAGATGTTAGATGAATTGTGAGTAGACTTCTTCTCTTGTACAAGTCACAAAGTTTTATAATTTCTGTTGCAAATATCATTTATCATAAAGTCTATTTTATATAACATGCTCTGGAGATAGCATCCATCCTCAAGTTTTCTTTCTATATATTTAACAAGGAAGAAATAGTCAGTAAAATACATACTCTCTATGAATAATATCAGGCGTTTTGCTCACGAGATTGTTATTTTCCCTGAATAGAATAATCTTACATCACCACAGCCTAGGAGGATGTGTGTGCCTTCCTTATTTTAGACCAATTTGCCAGTTTCAGGCAAACTGAGGCCTTTACTCCTCTGTCAATACAGTTATTTGGATGTATGTTTAGTAAAAATAAGGAGCAAAGTAGAGAACTAAGAGAAAGATGTGCTGTTTAGCCCGTGTGAAAGAATTCCCATCATGAAACCATATGTTTAATTTATTTCCAAGCTCCTACATCCCAAGTTAAGGGTATTTTCTTTCTTTTTGATGTAAATAAAATAATAATAAATTATGGATATAATGGCGTATCTGAACTAGACAAAGAGAGGTCGGTGGATCTAGCTTTCCACATTGTTCTAACAGCATTCTTTTATCGTCCAAGTTTCTGATAACCTATACGATAAATAATATCCTAATTGGCAAATAGAATAAAACTGGTGTCTTCCAACTGCAATACTGTTCGGTAAAATTACTGAGCCTGATAAGAACTTACTGTATCCTATCTGTGGCTGTTTCTGCAGAGATTTGGCTAGCAACAAGATTGAATCACTTCCTCCATATGTATTTAAGGATCTAAAGGAGCTTTCACAACTGTAAGGATTCTTGATTATTTTTATTACATATAACTGTATATTACTTATTTGATATGATGCTTTTAGTCATAAATTCTGGGAAAGAGAAGAGCACCTTGTTTGTATGCATCATTTAAGCCTTTCCTTTGAAATACTAATCCCAAAAGTAATCATATGTAATATTTTTCCCTGAATAGTTTTGTAAAGGATGTGTATTTTCACGTCCTAGAAGTTCAAATTCTACCTTTTCCTAGATCTTGTTAGTATATATAAAATGGCCCACGCTAGTCATGAGAAATTAGTAATTTTTTGGGAATGTTTAATGTGATATCAGGATTCGGCTCTAAAAATAGATTATTAACATGTAAGAGCATCATACAGATGCCTTGTTTGCAACTGCTGTCTTTCACAGAAAGAAAACAGTTGTAACTGCCAGTCATACAAGTCCTTCCTTCAGGACTGGAAAATTGAATGGGTTATGTAGTTTGACTTTATTTTTAGAGCAAGCTGTAAGGAAGGTGTACAAAGTTACTTATGTCTATGTTGTATTTACAGGAACCTTTCTTACAACCCCATCAAGAAAATACAAGTAGACCAGTTTGATTTTCTAATTAAACTCAAATCCCTGTAAGTATCAGGTTTTTATATTTTGGCTGCATTTTCTTTGTGGTTATGCACATCTCCAGAAGGAGATGATCCAGAATATGTTTCAGAAGGTATTGCCCTTGAAATAGTTTATAGTTATGCTGATGATACCTAACAATTTAAGCCTAAAAAATAATTACTAGCAATACTCAAATTCTCCTTCCTGAAAATACCAATTTCATAATGGAAATTTGTCCAACAAAAAGAGATCATAAATACATCTTAGAGAGGGACATTATCTTTTCTGCTATTACAGAACAAGAGTAGTGCAACCCTCATTTGACCTTGCATAATTTGTTCACAGGGCTTAAGGGTCATATTGAGGCTATTAACACCATGGGCAGGTACCATTAGGATAGACAGGAGCTACAAAGAAATTTGGTGTAAGGACAAGTTTGGGGACATACTTCCATTCTTACAGAATCTACTCCTAACACCATGAAAAGAACAACATAAACCAAGTATGATTCAGCTGCCCTGTGAAAGGGAGACTTTTACGAATCTTTTAAAAGAGTTTAGGGGAAGTTTTTGTGGGTACAGTAACACGGCAGCTCTAACTTGAATTCTGCCAGCAGAGCTCTTCCTAAAACTATGTGATAGTGCAATGACAATCTTGCAAATCTGAAATTATCCTGTGGTAGATTTAAGTCTTTATGGGCCACTGCACATCTGCGAAGTCCAGCTTGGTAGTCCACAGCACTGGTTCTTGTCAGATCATAGAACAATGGAATAGTTCGGGTTGGAAGGGACATTTAAAGGACATCTAGTCCAAACCCCTGCAATGAGCAGAAACATCTTCAATTAGATCAGGTTGCTCAGAGCCCCGTGGAACCTGACCTTGAATGTTTCCAGGGATGGGGCCTCTACCACCTCTCTGAGCATCCTGTTCCAGTGTTTCACCATCCTCATTAAAAAAAATAAAATTAATCCTTATATCCAGCCTGAGTCGCCCCTCTTTTAGTTTAAAACCATCACCCCTTGTCCTGTCACAACAGGCCCTACTAGAAATACTTATGGAACATGCCTTTATGATCAGTCCAGCTTCTTCTTACTGACTTTGAAACCAGTCGCCAAATTCAACTAAATTTGGTAAAAGGCTAATGACCTGAAAATACTAAATCTGTACAAGTTTCATGAGAATAAGCAGCTGATCACAGAAAAAGAATAATTAATTACCTCCTTAACAGTCAGGCTACAGCATTTATTTTATCCATTATTTAAAACACTGAAGAACTTGTACAACTCAGGGAGCATGACCTTCCATGTTTTTAAGTTAAGAAAGTATTTAAATCTTGAGATATATCTATAGGAAACTATGTATTTCAGCAGTCTGCAGAACACCAGTTGCCTCTTTGCTAGTTTGAAATAGTAAGACTATCTGGGGAAAGCACACCCTAAGATTCATTGCAGTGTTTAAATAAAACTAACACACTCCCATATTGGGGATTTTTTCTTATCTCCTAGCAAAACTGCCTACCAGCTCACAGCAACTAACCAGTAAGACTGGTACTACTTTTCTCCACTTTTGCCTAAATGTGCTCAGAACTCACATGAGTATTTCATTCAGAGCATTGAACAGTGAATTCAAATAAGGCTCCCCACAAGGACGACCAAAGACCTCTGACCAATTGCACATCCAGCCAATGAACGGATGGGATGGACTGTTTGGACAAGACTAGGTTGGGCAGAGACTTGGGCGACATGGTCTAGGGTGAGGAATCCCTGCCCATGGCAGGGGGTTTGGAACTAGATGGTCTTAAGGTCTTTTCCAACCCAAATTCTATGATTCTATGACTGGAAGAATATAGAAACTGAAGTTCTAAAAGAACAATTTACACAGTTACCGATCTAGGACTGCAGGGGAAATAATGGTGCTATTTTCAATATATTAAAAAATAATAATAATAAAATAAGAAATCACATTTTATGCATCCCAAGAAAGTGAGCATTTTTGCTTACATGCCCTGTTCCGTGTCCCAGCTTCCTGCTGCTCTTGACACAATGAAGGCTGAACTCCTGCAGTGGTTTGTTTGTCTAGTAGAGCACTCCCTGGGATAAAAGAAGAGACATGCAAAATATTACTATTGGAAGAAGTTGTTATATTCCCAGAGATGATGAAAGAACATTAGTAGAACAATACTTTGGAAGGGCAACATAATAACCAGCGATTGCACTGCTGAGAGCACTGAAAGAGCTTTCTTAATGGTTTTAGGAAGAACAGCGAGTTTATTCGAATTAACTGCAATTTACTTTATTCCATTTGAGCTTTTATGCAGACCTCCTCTTTAAGTTTCAAAGAGGTGACAGATTAGAGACAATTCAAGTTCCTCTCCAGTTTCCTATAATCACAGAAACACAATTAAATGTTCATGAAGTTTATCCTTTTACTACTGAGTTTCTATGGCCTTTTACTGAGAATTTATTGCTTACAGTGGATTGGAAGGCATTGAAATTGCAAACATCCAGAGAAGAATGTTCAGACCACTGAGAAACCTTTCTCACATGTGAGTAGATTATTCCAGTTCGCTTTCTTTGGTCTGAATTTTACAATTTACAAGATACAGGATAATTGAAAACAAAAGTATCTGAAAAGCAGCACATGAGCAGTTGTCAAATTTGAAAAGTTTTTAATCAATTTCTATTCTTTCAGAATATGTTTTCTGAGTAGTTACTAGAGAGTTTTGATATTCTGGTAACCAAACTAGAACCATTTCTTGTCTGTTTTTCTTTCTCACAACCAGATATTTTAAGAAATTCCAGTACTGTGGATATGCCCCTCATGTGCGCAGCTGTAAGCCCAATACTGATGGGATTTCATCCCTTGAGAATCTTTTAGCCAGCATCATACAGAGAGTGTTTGTCTGGGTTGTGTCTGCTGTCACCTGCTTTGGAAATATTTTCGTTATCTGCATGAGGCCTTATATCAGATCAGAGAATAAGCTCCACGCCATCTCAATAATGTCTCTCTGCTGTGAGTACTCCATGCATAAAAGAATATTGCTTTAGTCCACTCATAGCATGTATGACAATTGTTGTTGCAATATAGTGACATATCTCTAGCACTGGATTAACTGGACTTTCATGCTGTTGCAAATTACAATACAAAATGCTGTACCTTACGCACCAGGACGTCTAGTTAAATGCTGCCTTTGGCAGCTGATAAATTCCAAAGGTTTCATGTTTGATTTTTAATGCTGTGGGTATTGTGTCAAATTCCCACTTTCTTCAGCAAGAAGAAATAGAATTCCAAATTTTTCAAAGGCCTATAAACCTAAGTTTTACTATGCATTTTTGAATAAATAGCAATTTGCACACAAATCTTGTGCTCAAGGTACTCTATTTTTCTCATGGCAATAGGTTACTTACTTACACAAATATAGAAAATCAATCCCCAGTATTAAGAAGGGGGGGGGATATTTTAGTCCTAAAAGCAAGACAAGTTTATGGATGAACTATCTGGCAGCATAGTCACTACAATCTTGAATACCCTGCCTCAATACAGGAGAGTCTATAAGTATTAACAATTGGACTTGGTGATCTTAAAGGTCTTTTCCAACCTAGTCAATTCTATGATTCTATTTCACAAATGCAATTAGTTGCATTTTGAAAGGTAATTGTCAACAGTCTATAGAGAGATTGCAAAGTTCCTAAATACAGCATGTCAGTGTCAGTGAGTTTGAAACTTTGTTGTTTCATGGGAACAATCTGAATAGCAGGCAAAACTTCTGGCCAAGACATGTGAGAAGCCTTCAGCTCTATGTTGGCAGCTCTTCTTGCCTTACTAGTCTTAGAAGACTGTGTGCATCAGTTTTGAGCTAGCATAAGGTGGACAAACAAAAACTAAACTTTGAATCCAGCAGAGATGCCCTAGTCAAAGCAAATTATCTAAAGCCAAATGTCAATATCAAAAGGAATGAGACCTGAGTAAAAAGAAAGGTTGCAATAATATTTCTATAAACAAAGCCATACCTTCTTCTACTTGCAAACCAGTTTTATCTGAACTCCAAAAAATAAGGTTGGATACAAGTATGAAACATAGACTGTCAGTCCAAATGAAAATTAAAAAAAAACACAGCATGGGGAGATAGAACTGAATTATATTGCCTTAATTCCAATTCACAATAGAATTCCAGCTATAATGTTGGTTTATTTTATATCTATATATTAGCTGACTTATAAATATGTACTCATATAGACGTGTTTATGTCTGTTTTCCAATATACATATACACAGAGAATGGGAAATTCAGATGTGTAAATAATGATGTTAAGCACTGTGCCCACAGGTGCTGACTGTCTGATGGGAATATATTTATTTGTGATTGGAGCTTTTGATCTTAAATATCGCGGCGAATACAACAAGCACGCTCAGTTGTGGATGGACAGTATTCATTGTCAATTGGTTGGATCGCTGGCTATTCTGTCTACAGAGGTGTCAGTCTTACTGTTGACTTACCTGACTTTGGAAAAATGCATCTGCATAGTTTATCCTTTTAGGTGTTTAAAGCCCAGAAAATGCAGGACAATTTCCATGTTGGTTCTTATCTGGATAATTGGGTTTGCTGTTGCTTTTATCCCACTGAGCAATAAGGAATTTTTCAGGAACTACTATGGCACCAACGGTGTCTGTTTTCCTCTTCACTCAGAACAAGCAGAAAGTGCAGGAAGTCAGATTTATTCTGTTGTCATTTTCTTAGGTAAGTAAGTTGCATTTCTTCTTTATTTATGATTAGAGCTTAATTTAACTTAATTTTCAACAAATAAGATGGCTTTGCTGTGATGTTCACACCTTCTATTTAGATGTTCCATTAAGCACTTAAACACTTTTTCCAGTCTCAATATTTTACTATATTTAAATACTTACAGATCTTAAAATGCATGAAGGATTGAAAATGTAGAAAGAAATTAATGACTATTATGTTCCTGAATGAATAGACTTTGTCAGGAAAGCAGAGTGATAGTAAGGCCAGAGAACTATGTAGTCTGGATCAGATGGCAGCTATTTCTCAGGTGTCAATGAATGAAATAAATACCCATGTAGAGGCAAAAATTCCATGTTCGGGTGAAAACAGATTCAGATTCTGTCCACTTAATTCTTTGGGGCTAGCAGTTCAGATGAAACATTCTTCTTTGCTACCCACCCTGTAAATAGGTGATGTGGAATTGCCATTATGCTGTTAAATTATAATCAATTTTAACTTCTTAAACAGGTGTAAACTTGGCAGCTTTCATCATCATTGTGTTTTCCTACGGGACTATGTTCTACAGTGTTCACCAAACAGCTATTACAGCTACTGAAATTAAGAATCATGTTAAAAAAGAGATGGTCCTTGCTAAACGTTTTTTCTTCATTGTATTTACTGATGCACTATGTTGGATACCCATTTTTGTTTTGAAACTCCTTTCTTTACTTCGGGTAGAAATACCAGGTAAGTCCTTTCTTTTGTAAGGCTATTTTAACTGTATGAAGAGTGTTGTTTCTACTTCAGAAGAATTTAATATATTGAACTCTATAACGAACTATATTATATATCTTTATAAGTGTACATAGAATATAATGAATTACATAGTTTTACTACTGAACTATATGTATTTTTATATATATAAATATATATTGATATATATATAT
>NW_009935393.1:0-206 GCF_000696875.1 Nestor notabilis | reverse complement strand
GCATACGCCACGCCCCTTCATAACTCTACTAGCATAAACCACGCCCATATTAGCGTATGTGACGCCCCTCCGAGATCGTATTAGCATATGCCACGCCTCCATGCCTATATTAGCATACGCCACGCCCCTCTGGCGCCTACATTAGCATACGACATGTCTATATTAGCATACTCAAACACCGCTCTCACCACACAAGACACACATAC
>NW_009935392.1:2511-7397 GCF_000696875.1 Nestor notabilis | reverse complement strand
TATATATATAGTTTACCATAAATCAGTGGGCTAATGTCAAGAGAAACATGAAGAAATTGCAGGGCCTGTGAAAGATGGAAGGTCAGTGTATGGGGTCTGGTGGTGTCTGTCTGTTCTGCAGAGTTGCACTCCAGAGGGAGAAATAAAGAGAGTTTCTTTTGCATCCACATGCACACATATCTTGTGCCCACAGAGCAGAGCATCCACAGGCAGCTGGTATTTAGCCCCACATGGGATGTTACACTGCTGACCACCTCATCCACACACAGCAGTCTGCTGCATGTTCAAAGCCACATGCTAGCTCATTTCACATCCAATTCCCAGCCCTTCTGCTATTCTCATTCCAGGACATGAAGCAAATTCAGGTTCTTCTCCCTCCTGCTTCATGTGAGCAATCATCCTGGACAAAACAGATGATTAACCCATTATCCCTGCAGTAAAAAAGTTTTATGTAGTTTGACAGTCAGATTAGACAAGGAACCCACAAACACTTGTCACTTTTTGGGGTCCCACCTAGACCACCACACAAAACCAAGAATGTTTCCTTTGGCAGAAAAATATTGACTTCACCTCTTAGTTCTTACTAATACCAGAAGCAGCTCTGAGAAAGCAAATCCTCACTAGCACTTTTTCCCCCCACTATTCTCCGATCACTTAGCTGGTGGGACAAGGTAACCAGCAGGCAGCAGGTACAGGCAACTTGGGAAAAGTCAAAACAGCCATTTGACAAAAGTTGTTTTTTCTAAATTCCAGCATGCCTAACAAACATATTCCTTTACAGCCTCACACAGCAATCTTCCCAGCAGTACCTTTGGGTACCCTATTCCCACCATCAAGCCTCAATTATATGCTCCTCGTTACTACAATTCACAGCCTCTTTTGGATCTCAGTGTTCTTCCAAGATGTCTTACCAAAATACTCTTGTCACAAGTGTTGTTAGAACTCCATCCACATCAATTATTGCACACAAATTTAGGCAGTAAATCTCAGTTTTTACCTAGCAACATCAAATGCTTTCTGTATGAAAGGATAGTCACATCTCATACTGTTCCCATTACTGTTATATCAGCTAGCCCATCTCCCAGGGCAGTTTAGTTTTGGGAGTGTGCAGATTCCCTTCCCTTCTGCCCAGCAACACCAGCACTGCCAAGTAAATATGGTCACCATGATACAGGAAAACAGAGGTCAAGTACTTCTATAAAGCCACATCACAATTCATCTACCAACCAGTAAAGATATACCAGTCTTAAACATCCTCTCCCACCCAACACAGCTACACTCCCCCTGGACTCCCAGCACAAGCAACTGATCATACCTGCAGTGACCCACCAACATTTGTTTGTGTGGGGTTCAGAATCTTCTCTTACACTGTCACTCCACTTTCCATGGAGTCTCTGCAACACCAAAAAGAATGGGTTTATTCTCATCAGAAGACGGGTACAAGTTAAACACTGTTCAGAGAAAGCAATTAAGCTCAGAAAAGCCTTTGCAAACATAACATGCAAGATTTATTTTCATGTGAGAGGAAAGTGATGCTAATTGTAAGGAATCAATGTACAAGTGGTTTCTAAAGTGACTGGCCTGCTTTTCCCAGGTACCATTTACTGAAGCATAGATCAGTGATGACAAGTCCTTAATCTGGACTGAAAGCTTCAAGCTTTCAAAGAGACAATTAATAAGATTATCAAGCCTGATATGATATCATGCAAATCTGATTCAGAATTCCTTGTGCACTCATCAATGAGCCTGTTCTGGCAGTACAATGAAACTGAAAATATTCAGGAACACAAGCACACACAAGTGCTGTTAAAACTGTAGGGTTTAACTCACAGAAGTATTGATGAATCCTCCCGAAGACATCATGACCCTAGCATGGGCAGGTTGATTTTTACCTAATCTCCCAAGCAATTGTTGGCTTTTTCTTCCCTCGCCCTTATGCTCTATCAGCACCCTGAGCAGGATCTGCAGACACTCCCTCATCCCCAGCTTTTCCTGCAGTCCTTTCTCCACACTCCATTTATATCAAGCTTCTGGGGACAAAACCATTGATTTTCCTTTTTTTCCCCTTCTTGGCCAACCAGGTTATTACAAGTTAGGACAAGGCAGGACTCAGAGCCTGATGAGCTCATATGGAGACCATCTCTGACAAATGCCTTCCTCCCATGCTGCTGACACCTTTGAGGACAGAGGTTTTACTTCCTCCTCCTCCTCCACCAGGGTACAAATATGTTCAGAGTACATCAGTTCACACTGTTACTGCTGTATACTTGAGGATAGCCCATGTCTCTCATGAGGGACCTGATCCATGTGCTATGTGAAAGAAGCCAGCCACACTCTCAAAACAGCATTAGCAGAGGGGGGTCTGGTCAGAAAGACGTTGCTGTTCTCCCTGTGTTTGGTGCCTCCAGCAGGTCACAAGTGCTTTACAGCACAGACCTCAGCTCCAAAATGAGCTGGTTCATGACAGCAAGGCAAACGGAAGGAGAGCAGGGTAAGTCTGCTGCTGTTCTTACCATGTGATACAGTACCCTGGCCAGGAGACTTAATAGGAGGCCTTTGAACAGCCCTGCTTAAAGGAGGGAAGGCTGTGAGATGTTTCCAGTACTTACCACATAGCGGAGGGCAAGAGCAGGCATCAAGGGGAGCATTTTCACCCTCTGCTTTCAACAGTGCAGAGCAGGAAGATGACCCAGAGACAGTGTTCACCCAGCTGAAAGCAAACATCTCTCATACCTTGAGGTGGATGAATGAAAAAAAAAAAAAAAGAACAGGATTTCCATGGTCTCCTCCTGACCAGAGACAGCACTTGACAGAGGCATGAGGCTCCTCTGAAGACGGCATGAGGCTGCATGGTCTCAAGCTTGCCAATGTGGGCTTTCATGCAGGATCTGGAGATGACTTCTCAGAGACTACTCAAATTGCAGCCAAGCTTTCATCTTGCATAGAAGACACCCAGGATTCCAGGGCAGGTTCACATACAAGAGTGGGGGCACGCTGAAAGGTTATTGGGCACAAAACGCAGAACTGCACGAAGGTGGGAGCTCCTGGAAGGTCTCAGTATAACAAATAACAACATGCGAGCTTGCATGTGGAGTGGAGGGGGGCACAGCTGGCCGCAAAGCAGTGGGGACATCCTGCAGGGGAACAGAAAGGCCAAAACCAGGTAAAAAAAAATAAAGCAGTGCACATAAGTGGTCAACTTTGCTCCAAAATTACTTAAGATGGGTGTCTAAGAGTAAGCACACCTTCAATTTCCACCTTTTCAGTGCTGCGAGGGTCCCTAGAAATCCATGTTAGGAGACAACCCAGTGTATCACTCAGACCTGAGGCAGGATCAGCCATACCCAGCCACTGCTTTCCTGGGAGCAAGAGCTCTGCTGGAGCTGCTTCTAAGGGAACTGGGCAAGCTCAGCACACACACCTCAGCATCAAGCCCACACATAACTTGCTTCTTTCCACCTTGTAAGTTTGCCTAGGCAGCAGCAGAGCTTGGGGAAAGCGCAATTAAAATGAAGACAAATTCCCACCTTGGCCACTTAGCGGGTAATTGCTATTTCCAAGTTACTCACTACCCTCTATTAGGTGACTGAGGGTAGCAGAAGTTAATCAGCGCTTCCAGACCTGGCTCCTCTGACAGCAACAGTGTGAGTGTGCAGCCCTCTAGTGCCCACTCCCAGCCATGTTTCGGCATGACCGCGTTACTAACACCGGTGTCCACATCCCTGCAGAGCTACCACAGCTTTTCACCTCTGCCATGAGAGGACCTGTCACTCCTGAAACCACCCCTGATGGGCAGCAGGTCACTGGCTTGGTATCCAGAGGGACCTTTTCTTTTTATTCATTCCAGCTTTGTGGCTTTCAGCTGCACCCTTCACAGGAGCCAGGTCAGTCCAGGAGCTCTCTTCTGCACCTTCTGCTGCTCCAGCTCCATCCGTCCACAAACCTTCCCTCAGCATGCAGGGCTGATACACCCGCATTTGTACTGCAGGATAACGTCCCCATCAACCCACAATTTTTTCTGATTCTTCTAACTCAGCCATGAGTTTGCTCACATCCCCTTTGCCTGGGACATCAACCCTGGCTTAGGATACAAAGAAGCCTAGGCTTCTTTAGGGTCTCTGCTCCAGCTTTGCTGCTGCTACTGCACTTCAACACCCCGTGCATGATCCATCTGCTTCTGTCATCTCTGGCACTAACCCCAAAGGGGCCCAAAGCTGCGTCAGCAGCCAGGGCTGCAGCCCCTTTGCAGCTCTTACCACTCCTACCTAGGCTCACAGATAGTTTTTAGGGACCTTCTCCCCTCATATCCCCAACTTACCTACACCCTCTGTTCCTGGCAACTTGCTAAAAACCCCAGAGCACACCTCTAGGAGAGACCCAGCTTACTCCAGGAACACAGCAGCAAGCTGCCAGGCTTGCCTGCCGTGTCCTTTATTTTGCTGACCACAGGTGCCTGCAGTCTGCACTTCCCATCTCCCATTGCTGGAGTCTAACAAGGCCCAGACCCCATCCCAAACGTTCTCCAGGTGCTAAATGAGCCCAGCATCACCTTCCCCTTCTGCTGCAGCCCTGGGGCACAGCACACAGGTCTCAGCACAGGGCAAGCTTGATTTAAGGCCACATCTGTAGGGAGAGTGGTTGCTCTGGCTGCTGCAGCTCTTTGCAGATGCAAAAGCCTTTCCTCATCTGACATTTATTGCAGATGGAAGTAATCTTTTCTCATGCAAGAGCTCAGTTTAGCTGCCTGAGCATCTGCCTAGCACTAGAAAGCACCTGAGACAACCCAGAGGGCTGGCAGAGATATCAGAGGACCCTAGAGGACCCATGTCCTTCTGGAGGCCAGGTGGAGCACCCCAGGCTGTCTCCAAGGGCTCTGCACCCTGTAC
>NW_009935392.1:441-2480 GCF_000696875.1 Nestor notabilis | reverse complement strand
GTCCTGGGGCGGCGGTCCCAGCCGGTCCTTGCTATAGCAAACCCATATCCTACTCCCTTGTCTAGAGAACAGTGTTTGTTTCCAAGTGTCACCTCTTCCCTGCCAGCCAGGACATCTGTCTGGCAAAACACACTTTGGGAGTCCCACTGGGCCGGCCTGTGGGGAGCAGAGCGCTGCTGCCGCCAGCTGTGGTGGGTTATTCCACCCATGTTTACTGGGTTGGGGTAGAAACGGGTGCCCTCTCCCAGGACACAGGTCCCTCCACGCAGAGCCAGCCCTCGCACCCATCCCCGGGGCATCAGGGCTGCTGGGCCAGGTCTGCTCCCAGTCAGGTGCTCTCTCGGCATCTTTCATTTGCCAGGAAAGCTTAAAAAGGCCCAAGCTTGGTGTGTTTTCCTTCCCCACACAGATGATTCACCGCACTTCCCTCTGTAAACAGTGGGTGGATCCCAGCTGGATTTCCGGGAGCAACACAGCACCAGTTCCCAGCTTGGGGAGCCGCAGCTCCAGGCCTCCTTCTCCACACCCTCCCAACCTGTCTTGCAGCAAGGCACAAGTGCAGGAGCAGACCTGTGGTCCACATGCACCTGCACGATGCTTATGGGGTGTGGAGAAAGCCTGAGCATGCCCTGAGCTGGGTTTCTGGATGCGGGTGAGCTGCCATGCATTGTGCACCCCTCGCTGCCATGTACCCCTCACTCCCATGCACCCCTTGCTGCCCACTCAGCCTCTGCAGGCTCCTTTCCCCCCAGCACAAGAGCAGCCCCCTGGGGATGAGCCTGGCACCCCGGCAGGCTCCTCATCACATCCACCTCACACTGAACAGCCTGATGCCAGCTAAGAGCTGAACTGGCTCTTGCCTCCCACTGTGCCCCAGTTACAAGAGGAGGGCACTGTTTGCAGAGAGAAGTGCTGGCTAAGCCTGACATCTCTATTTTGTTTTTTCCAAGGGACTAATTGCAAGGGTGGCTGAAAGGAATTACTTGGAGTTGAGCTGACATTTCCCGTGGTGTTCCTCATTGGGCATTTGTGGGCATGGAGCAGTGTGGGTATCAGCATGATGCCTGCCCTCCACCAGGCAAAAGCTTCCCATCATGTAACATGGTCCCTAACCCAAAATCCCTCAGCAAGGTTCCAGCTCCTCTCAGATGAGGCCTGGGTCAGGCAGGGACTAAGGTCACCCACCCAATGTTGCAGTGTGTGTGGCAGTCAGGGGGTGTCCCCTGTACCCCCATGTCCCAGCTCCAGCCTGGCCTAGGGGGCAGTGGGAGCTCTGGACAATGCCAGGATTTTATCCATGAGAGGGGGGATCAGGAGGTCAGGTGCCATGGAGGTGGTGCGCAGAGCCCTGTACGACACGTCCCAGATCCAGACACGGGCACTGATCTCACTCTGAGATGCCTGAGCCCAACCCCGGGCTGGGACTCATCCTGAGACTCATCCTGCTCCAGCCATGCACAGCACCTGACCCTGTCAAGGCTCTTTTCAAGCAGGAACACGGCTTTGCCCGTCATGGGATTTAATCCATGGGGAAATGTCAGCCCTGGGCACAGAGCGTGGGGAGAAGCCCCCCAAAGCATTCCTGAGGGGGAAATAAATGCTGAGCTCCTAGATGTCCTTTTGCAGTGCTTTCATACCTGGAGAAGCTGTTTCCGCCCTGATGGCTCCAGTTCCAGCCCTGATGCCTACCCTCCACCCCCTGTGCCACCCCTGCCGAAAACAGGGGCATTTTTGGCATCTGCAGATGCTCGGGCAGTGTTCAGGGTTCTCCAAGCCCTGTATCCTCCTCATAAGCTGCTCCTCTGCTAGCCTAAGCCCCTGGAGCAGCATCCACTGGGCTAGGGCTACCATATGCAGACCATCACCCCACATCTTGCCTGTTTGCTAATGCAAAGCTTTTGGAGGGGGACCACCCCCAGCCTGCCTGCTTCTGGGAGATGCTGAAAGGCAGCACCCCACTTTGCTGTTTCTGGGAAGAGCTCAGCTTCCCCGCAGCCCCGCTTGCCTTTGCTCTCGCTTCTGCTTCATCAGCACAGCTT
>NW_009935392.1:0-409 GCF_000696875.1 Nestor notabilis | reverse complement strand
GCCGCTGGCCAAGGGGAGGCTCCAAAGTGGGGGGAAAGGATGTGGCCATTCCTGTAAGCCACCCATGATGCCCCGTGAAGAGGTAGCAGGAGGGGGGCTCGCCTGGAACTTGCCCAGATACGAATGCCTTCGGAGGGGTGACTCAGCCCTGCGGTTTTCCTCCCTTCCTCACCAGCAGATTTGGCTCCCAAACTGCTCCAGGGCTGCTGGCAGCAGGGCAATGGGGCACCCTGCCTCCCTGTGCCCTCTCCTTAGCTCTTCTCCATCCCACAGGCTCCTTCAGCCCCAACCATCCATTTTGCTCCCTCTGCAAATCTATGTGGGGATAAGAGGGGCTGCCGGCATCCATGGACCAGGGCTGGAGGGGAAACAGGAACCTTGAGGGGAAAAACAACCCGAGAAACTCCCT
>NW_009935391.1:0-2601 GCF_000696875.1 Nestor notabilis | reverse complement strand
CTCCCAGCCAATCACTGCGCCGCTCGCCTCATAGCGAGGGAGGGACACGGAGGCGGTGGGACAGCATCGTCCAATCCCCGGCCGAAATAGCAGGCACGAAATAAATGGCGGGAATAAGTGGGCGGGAAAAAAATGGCGCGATAGAAAGGGCGAGAAAAAAAGGGCGAGAAAAAAAAGTCGGCCAAAAAAAGACGGGGGAAAAGGGGCGCGAAAAAAAAATGGCGCGAAATAAAAGGCGGGAAAACAATGGCGGGAGAAAAGGGCGCGAGAAAAAGGGCAGGAAAAAATGGAGGGAAATAAAAGGCGAGGGTAAAATAGGCGGGAAAAAATGACGCCAAAAAAGGGCGGGTAAAAATGTCGGCTAAAAAAGGGCGGGGAAAAAAGAGCGGGAAATTGAAGTTGAGAAAAAAAAGGGCGGGAAAAAAAGACGGGAATGAAAAAGACGCGAATGAAAGGGTGGGAAAAAAAGGTCGCAAAAAAAAGGCGGGAATATAGTGGTGGGAAATACAGGCGTGAAAAATAGGAAGCGAAAAAAGAGCGGGAAAAAAAGGGCTCGAAAAAAAAGGCGTGAAAAAAAGGGCAGGGAAAAATGGGCGGGAAATAAGAGACGCGAACTTAAGGAGGGAAATTGAAGGCGTGAAAAAAAGGCGGGAAAAAAAGACGCGAAAAAGAGGCGCGTATTAAATGGCCCGAAAAAAAAGGGTGCAAAAAAAAGGGCACAAAAAAAGGGGAGGGGAAAAAAAGGGCACGAAAACAAGAGGGATAAAAGGGCGAGAAAAAAGGGCGCAAAAAAAGGGTGTGAAAGATAGGACGCGAAAAAAATGGCGGAAAAAAAAGGGTGCGAAAAAAGGGCCGGGAAAAATGGACTGGAAAAAAATGGCGGGAAATGAAAGGCGCGAAAAAAGGCGGAGAGAAAAAGGCGGGAAAAAAAGGCAGCCAAAAAAAGGCGGGAAAAAAAGGGCTCGGAAAAAATGTCGCGAAAGAAAGAGCGGAAAAAAAGGGTGCGAATAAAAGGTCAGGAAAAAAATGGGGGGAAATAAAAGGCGCCAAAAAAAGGCGGGAAAAAAGGGCACAAAAAAAAGACGCGTAAAAGAGGGTGGGGAAATAAAAGGCGCGAAGTGGTGGGAAAAAAAGACACGATAAAAGGGAGGGGAAAAAGGGGCGGGAAATAGAACGCGTGAAAAAAAAAATGGCGCGAAAAAAGGGCAGGAAAGGCACGAAAAATGTGCTGGAAAAAATGGCGGGAAAAAATTGGCGGGAAATAAGAGTCGCGAAATAAATGGAGGGAAATAAAGGGCGAAAAAGAAGGATGGGAAATTGAAGGCGCGAAAAAAAGGCGTGAAAAAAAAGAGCGGGAAATAGAAGGCGTGAAACAAAATGGTGGGGGAAAAAAGGCGCGAAAAAAAGGCGGGGAAAAATGACGGGAAATAAGAGGCGCGAAATAAACGGAGGGAGAAAAAGACGTGAAAACAAGGGCGCGAAAAAAAGGCAGGAATGAAAGGGCGGGGAAAAAAGGGCGCGAAAAAATGGCGGGAAAAAAAGGGCTGGAAAAAAAGGGCGCGAAGAAAAAGGCGGGAAAACAATGGCGCAAAAAATAGGACGGGAAAAATAAAGGGCGCGGAAAAAAGGGCGTGAAAAAGCACGAAAAAGGGTGAGGAAAAAAGGGCGGGAAAAAAGCGCGAAAAAGACGGGGGGAAAAGGGCGCGAAAAAAAGGGCGGGAAAAAAAAGGGGTGAAAGGCGGGAAAACAATGGCGGGGAAAAAAGGGCGCAAAAAATAGGACGCGAAAAAAGGGTGGGGAAAAAAATGGCGCGAAAAAAAGGCAGGAAAAAATGGCGCGAAAAAGAGGGCAGGAGAAAAAGCGCGGGAGAAAATGGGCAGGAAAAAAGACATGAATAAAAGTGCGGAAAAAAAGGTGAGAAAAAAATGCCGAGGAAATAAGGGCGTAAAAAAAAGAGAGGTAAGATAACGTGCGAAAAAAAGGGCGGGGAAAAAAGGGCGCGAAATAAATGGCGGGAAAACAAGGCGTGAAAAATGGGTGGGAAACAAGAGGTGCGAAATAAATGGTGCAAAAAAATGGCGTGAAAAAAGGACGTGAAAAAAGGGCAGGATAAAAAGGGCGGGAAAAATGTTGGGGAAAAAAGGCGTGAAAAAAGGGCGGAAAAGGCGTGAAAAAAAGGGGGAAAAAGGGCGTGGAAAATGGTGGGAAATAAGCGACACGAAATAAATGGCGGAAAGAAAAGGTGAGAAAAAAATGGCGGGAAAAATGGAGCATAAAAAAGGCGGGAAATAAAGGGCGCATAAAAGGACTTGAAAAAATGGCGGAAAGAAAAAGGTACGAAAAAAAGGGCGGGGAAAAAAGCAAGAAAAAAGGGCAGGATAAAATGGCACGAAAAAAGGGCAGAAAATAAAAGAGCGCGAAAAAAGGGCAGGATAAAAAGGGAGGAATTATTTTTGGGGTCTGGGGGTGTTAAGAGGGGTCTGGGGCATGGTTTTGGGGATTTGGGGGAATTTAGAGTGGTCTGATGCGAGCTTTGGGAGGTGTTGGGGATGATTTCGGGGATCGGGGGAGTGTAGAGTGGTCTCATGCAGGCTGTAGGTG